>NC_056615.1:2449234-2691734 GCF_018340385.1 Cyprinus carpio
CTCTCTCTCTCTCTCTCTCGCCCTGCCCTCCCTCTCCTCCCCCTCTCTCATTAAAACTCTGCGCCTCGGCTTCTAATTAAATCCCACTTGAAAGTCTTAAAAGTCAGACTCAGATTGATTCAATTTGCATTTCTGAACAGGGAACATTGCCTAAAAGGATAAATAAATTGGTTGAGAAAAAAAAAAATCCTCTTTTCTGCGAGCAGTGTTGTTTCATGTAAGACAACACCCGCATGCCAACACATGCAAACACACACACACACACATGCACACAATATTCCATTGTCACCTTTCTGGAACCAAAATCATTAGTTGGATTGAAGACAATGATTTTATCCTCAACCTGGGTTGTGTGCTTCGATACTACTGTGATAACTATGAGTGCATTCACACTCACACAATGACACACACACACTCACGCTGGGAAAGACAATTACTGTGGGTTATACTTACTCTGACTGGCAGATATCCAACATCGCTGTTTGACAGCAGAGTGAGAAAAAGAAAAAAGACTTTAATAGTCATATAGCTGTATGACAATCAGAAGTACAGTACTGAGGAGTGAGATCTATAGCCCCTCACTGTGTGTCTCAGCCACTCACATTGGCTTACAAAGATCCAGTTCTTAATTATACTGGACCACACACTTGGTGGTTGAGTGACTTTCTGTATTTTGGTATCTTTACCTCCCTGATGGTTCTTTACTTTTCTTGTTTTTTCCTCTATTCTATTTATTTATATTTTTCCATCTATGATAAAGCTGCATGTAATAATTTCTCTCTTCAGGGTATCAGTTGATTGACCCTTGCTCACTTGAGGTAACCGGCCATTGACAAGACCACAGACAGAGAACAGCTCTGCCAGCAGAGCAACAGTCACCCCTGCTGGTGCTCTCTGATATTGCACCAAATCTGTATGTGTTTTATTGTTCTGTTAGGGTCACAACAATGTAAATTCCAAATGGAATTTAACATGTTTTTATTTGTTTGTTTGTTTTGTTCCCCAGTGAGCACTTTTTGGACTGCTTGGAAGCATAAAGAGCTTAACCCCTGAATTTGAATTGACTTTGAACTGAGGCGACAGAAAGGATATAGAGCTGTAATTATTATTTAGAATTTTAAAAGAAACAAAAATTTAATGAAATTCAAAGAAATCTGACACAAATGTCACTTTTCATAATAATTGTTTAAGTTGTCAATAATAATTGCTTAATATTCATTGTTCAGTATATATATATATATATATAATATATATATATATATATATATATATATATATATATATATATATATATATTATATATATGTATATATATATATATTCATGAATTCATTCATGAGGGGTAAGTGTAGGACTAAGGTTAGTGTAAGGGGATAGAAAACACAGTTTGTACAGTATAGCTGTTTAAATAGCTTGAAATTGCACATGGGTGAATTTAAACTGATGAGCTTTTTTGAATGTTTATAGATCAGATCCATGGGATCTTAAATACATGCTAATTATTTTAACTTCATTAATAAAAAATAAATAAATAAATTTGTTCATCCACTCTTCTCTATATCATGATTAATACAATAACCCATACCCCCTCAAATTCAGCTCCTTTACATTTAATATAGTATCATAATAAAGGGTCTCTCTTGTACAAATAGTTTTGAAGCAAAAAGTAACTTTTAATTTAAAAAGTTGATGCACAAATATATCTACAACACTTGGTTCATGTACAGCCGTAACAAACAATATACTATGTTCATAGCTTGAAGTATTCCATTTGTATACTTTCATCCAGTTATTTATGTACCAATTGCTCATTATAAAAAGTACTGTATAATAATAATAATAATAATAATAATAATAATAATAATAATAATAATAATAATAATTTTACAGGCTAGATGGGTGCTTTTGAATAGCTATCAAAGCAAATATGCTTTTTGTGTAGTTATGGCTTCTATCAGCAGATCCTGGATGCCTGGATGATCATATTTCCCAAGCACACTGTGTCGAATTCTTCATCCCACAATGCAATGCTCTCTTGACTTGGCTGTCCATTTCCAGTGCGCTAACTGAACCAGAGGCAGTGAGCAGTGATTTTCAATCTTAATTGTACTACCAAGTGATTAGTCACTTCCACACAAATTTGGATTAAAAAGCAAAGTAACTGTATTTATCTTTGAGAAGATAACTTTATGCACTTGCTGACGAGAACTGCTTGACGTTATTATTGTTGAGCAGTCAGCAGCAGACAGCGGTTTCATTCTGATGCTGCTGCTCTCAGCTGTACTTCACATGCACTCCAGCAGAGAGCAGCCAAGCTCTGTTTGTCACGACTCTTCCTGCAAGTGTGTCTGTAGGTGGATAGAGAGAGAGAGAGACTGTCATTAACAGCAGGCAGATGAGTCACTGTATGGAGGAGTGTGTGTGTGTGTGTGTGGGTGCGGTACACATCACCCCCAGGTGTCTTCACACACCGCCAAGGGCCTGATACCGATTTGCTGGCTGAGCCGTCTCTTCTATAACCTGAGACTTTTTGTCTGTTCTGCGAACTTGGCATCTGTATGATTCATCTAGTCACCTCTCATTTTATGTTCATTCAGAACAAGAGAAAGAAAAGGTTCATTTGTTTGTATCTATTTATGTACTTTAAGTACTTTATAGATTACGTATAGTGGGCTAACTATGATTGTCTGTTGTGGTGTCACGTTCTAAATACTGCTATGATATGAATATAACAAAGATACAAAAGCTGAAATAAGACAATTTACCAAAGTCAGCACACAATTCACGTAACCCATAATGGGCGAGAAGACATTTGGCTGTATTTAGATGTGTCTGACTGTTATCTGCTTCCTTTTGTGGTCACTCTTGTCAAATGCTGTATCCGCTTCTGTTTAGTTACGCCATTTTTCTAGCAACATTTGCAATAACCCTTCCAACCCCCTCCCCCAACATCTGAAACACATACACACACTGGTTTCCATGTTTCATGGATTCATTTCATAGGTGTAATGGTTTTTCTACTGAACAAGCTGTATTTTCTATCCCCTAAGCCTTACCCCTAAACCTACCCATCATCCAATGGAACAGTTCTGTTCATTATACTAAAAGCACACTGCAGTTTTTTTTTTCCCCTGACACTTTTAATGCTCAATCTTTTAAAAGTAGGGTGGATTCTGATTGGCTGTCGATGTTTTCATTGTTCATCAAAAAATATATATATATATATATATATAATTATGAATGTTTTACACACACACACACACACACACACACACACACACATATATATATATATATATATATATATATATATATATATATATATTTATTTATATATTTATTTACATTTATTTATTTTTTTTAAAATAAAATATTATATTATTAAAAAAAGTTAAGTTCTGAAAGTGATTCCAACAATAAAATTACTCATAATTTGGGGTGAAAGTGAACTAAATCTGACAAAAGATGTGGGGGCATCCTTATTTGGTAACTAATTCAAAAACATTTATTAATTGTAAAAATGCAGAAAGTTTTCTGTTAGTGTTAGGTTATAATTATTATACCCTGCTGTATATAAAAACAACATAAGTCTATAGTCCAAACATAATAAAAAATGCCTTACTGAAAATTAAAAAAAAAATGCATAAATGCTTGGTGACAGTTAGGTTTAGGTGTAGTGACAGAAAATGCCTTTAACTTAATAAAATAAAACAATATAAGTCAGTGGAAAGTCTTTGTAATGATTGTGGGGGTTGTGATGGGGAAATGTGCTTCTCACTGTGGAGGTGTATTTATATGTGTTTATGTGTATATACATGAGTCTCATGAGGAATGCAGCTGGTTTAGTGCAGGCACACATTTGCATGGCTGAGTCAGCACACTTGCTTGCATCATGAAATCCCCGCTCTGTCATTGGCCGGCATTATGACTCAGAGCTTCAGTGCGTGGGCGGCGCACAATACCTGCGGACTTCAACACACTTGAACGTGTGTGGATTTACCTCAGGGGGATGTGTGCTGATACGCTCCAGACAGTGAGTGGGTGACGTGCTTTGGGGAAGGATGGAGCTGCACCTCAGAAGTGAAAGGGTGCTGTGAATGAGTCACGCTGGCACTTCAGGACTCCCCCACAATTCCTCAGTTGTCCATTACGCTCCACTCAACTTTCACATGGACTGGATGTGTTAATATCCTGGGTTCCTGACACTGTGTTGTGTAATGATGTACTAATTGAAATTGTGTTGTTTCAGTTATTCCCATGTTCTCCAGAAATCTATACCACTGAATCACCTGGAAATGCTCTCGAGGGCAAACGTGACCTTCAGTCTCATGATTGAATCAAACCAAATCTTGACTTTTCTTAATAGATTTTCTGATTCTTACTCATAATTACTCTATGTCACATTATGGAAGTAAATGGGTTGTAAATAGGTGTTTTATGTCACCTTTACATTTAATTATATATATAGTAAACTAAACTGCTTCTCATTTAAAATTATTTTAACATTTGCATGTTGGATAAGATGCATAATCTAAATAGTTACAAATAACAACAGTATCCACAAAAAAAAAAAAAAAAAGTTTTGGGTCTGTAAGAGGCAATAAAATAAAATTCTGTAAAGACAGTATTGCTGTGAAATATTATTACAATTTAAAATAGCTGTTTCCTATATGAATTTATTTTAAAATGTAATTTATTCCTGCAATGTAAAGCTGAATTTTCATCCTCATTACTCCAGTCAGTTTTCAGTATCACATGCTCCTTCAGAAACCAATATGCTAAAATGCTCAAGAAATGTTTCTGATTCAAGATCACTGACCTTGCACAACGCAGTATTTTTAGTCAGCAGTTTGTTCTTTCTCTCCCAGTACAACAGAGAGACAGTACGAGAGCTTTTTTAAAATAAATATTTCACCTGAAAAATGGTGAACTCTTATGAAATCATTAACTCCTGTTGTTCCAAACCATAATGACTCGTTTTCATTGAACATGAAAATGAGACATTTTGAGACATTTCTTTTCACACTCCAGACACTTCAAACTCAGACAGCGAGTGGGTGAAAAAAATGTAGCTTTTCTAGCATTCTAGAATTTTCATTTTCATCAAGAAGTGATGTAGCATGAACAAACAATTAATAAATAAACTTTAACATTTAAATGTTCCTTGCCCGAGAATGTTCACCATTTCCACACATTGCAAAAAAAGCAGAAAAGCTTTTTCTGTACTGTAAAGAGGGCACACAGACTAATAAATAACTAAATTTAGTCAAACTTTTTTTTTTTTTTTACACTGACACTGACACAATTTTCATAATTAAAAAAAAAAAATTAAAAATTAAAAAATCAAGATGAAAATTAAGTGCAGACTTTAAGCTTTAATTCAAGGGGTTGAACGAAAATATAACATAAAATGTTTAGGAACTAAAACCATTTTCATACACAGTTAAAAAATTTTCCTGCTATCTCGCAGATGGATTTGTTTTGTTTTTTAAGCCTAAGTTTCACTTGTATGGAGAGATCCTTTGACCACACGATGTGGTTCACAGCAACAGCTTCCAAATGCATATGGCACAGATATATATTGACCTAACTGTAGCTACTTTTTGTTAGTAGCTTAAACTGTTAGTAGCATAAACTGTAACAAAAATGAAAATTTGCTGTTAATTTACTGACCCTCAGGCAATCCAAGATGTAGGTGACTTTCTTTCTTCAGTAAAACTTTTTTTTTTTTGATTTTTTTTATATGATTTTTTGGTGATTGGATATTCATTGGATATTTGTGTGTTGCTTTTTTTTGAGTGTCTAAAACATATAATGCACAAAGATCAATGCCAGTGGCTCCTGATGAGACAGTATATTGAGGACTTTTGAAGTTATGAAGATGAACTTATGAAGTCTGTGCAAGAAAATGAACATTATTCACAAAATTACTACCTGTGTTCTATGTTCTCAACTGTCGCATAATGACGTGTGTGTGGGTGCATGCTCACACATAAACTGAACAGAAATTAGGACTTTCACCATCAGTAATAATATCTAAAGCTCAAAACGTAAAAGATACAATAGCTGATGTAAAAGGGGATGGCATGGAATTTCATGCACAGTCCTGCTTGTTCAAATCAGAATACTCTGACCAAGAACTGACAGAGATGACCAAGAACACACGAGTTGATGTTGTTAGTTTACAGCAGAGAGTGAAGACACATGTGTTTTATTAGGGGCTTTCACACCAGATGTACCTTTTCATAGTTCCTAGAACTATTGGTGGAAGTTCCCGCTTTTTGGTGTGTTCGCACTGCAGGAACTAAGAACGTATTTAGTTCTTAGGAACTCAGTTTGGGGGAACTGATTTAGCTCCTACTTCAGAGCAGGGTCTAAAACGGTTCTAGTGATGCAGTGTACGCTGATTGGCCAAACGCATACGAAACACCAGCATTTTTAAAAAGCCATGTAAACATGTTTACTCCACAAACATGGAAAACAGCAATAATAATGGCATTTACCTGTTGTCTGCAGGGTTGTGTTCTTTTCTCAGCATTGATGATAACACTGCAAGATGTCCTAGTAGATTTAGTCAAATTTTCATGCTCTTTTCATTGCATAAATTGTGCGTTTACATTTCATCTCTGTTGTCATGAAACCCACGGCACATAACAAAAACAGCTCACATCATGGCGTTGTCCATTCACTGGTTGTTGACGTTGCAGTCGGCCGCTTCAGACTTCCTGCTGCCGGGGCGAATGCAACCAGGAAAACGGCCCGAGGGAGAAATTGGTTCTCTATAACCATGCCTGTGCGCATTTGACCCCCAAAGCCTGGTTTGTTTGACTAGTCCTGCTGCCGGGGCGAATGCGCTCGGTACCACACCCGGGTGCGGGAAGAGGTGAGCCAGAGCGCGGTTCAGTTGGGCTCGGGGCAGTACACATGTAGTGTGAGCGCTAAAGGCTGATTTATACTTCTGCGTCGGACCAACACCGTAGCCTTGACGCCGTATAGGCTATGCGGCAGTTTTCATTTATACTTCTGTGTCATTGTCCGCGTCGATGTGCAGTACACATGCAGACTGGTAGTCTGCAGTGTCCACAGGCATGTTGCTGGTGTAACCCTCAGTACCATGACAAAAGCCGAAGAAGATGCAGCGCGTCTGAGAAGCATTATAGCTGATTAAAGTTTATGGCCCGCCTAACTCAGAAAATAGAATATCAAAATAATCTTGAGAGGCCGTTCATGTCCAATTTCTGTTTAGGAAACTTGTATTTCCGATAATTCCGATAGCACGTGAAGGCAGCTTAAAGTGTGCTCCGGCCCGGGTTGGTTGCAAGCTACAGTGTCCGGTGACTGATGAAACCTGAATTAAGTCAATTTAGCCATATTATTTCTTCAGTCTGCTCTTTCTGCCCAGAGGACAAGGAATCGTTTTCACATTTATTCTACTTTTGTTCTTATTCTAAACAATTCTTGCTTTAAATATCAGCTCCTGTGTTCCAACAGCTGTGTAATATTTCCATAAGTAAAGTTATTTTCCATTCTGAACTCAGAATTGCAAGGGGGGAAAAGTCTGAAATGTCAGATGTAAGTGCTACTCCAGAACTGCCACCAGGTTAGCTCTGCCCTCAAAAATGTCATCGCAAATATCCAAATGATCTATAAGATCACGTCTGAGCAATATACTGTATAGATATCCACCTTTTTCCTGGGTAATCGATGAGTGCTGCCATGATGGATTCTAACATCTGTTTGGATGCTCTTGTGTTCTGGTCTCCATCAGGCGCGGAGCCTGGGGGTGGCCAGGGGGGCCTAAGCACCTTTAAAGCATCAAGATTTACAGAACACTTATTTTTAACTAAAGCAAATGGCTGCTGCATGCACGGTTTGGCATAGCAGAATTCCTATGCATTTAGGCTATAATCTCTAAAAGACATCTCAGTTCATCGCAATCTTACAAATCTCTGTTATAACGCAATAAATATATGCATAATGAATCTTTCATAATGTCTACAATTCGTGTGTTATAATGAGAGGATAATGTGAGCACGCAAATTTCAGCACTGCATTGCTCAACACTGCAAACACGTGTTATACCCTAAATAGAAACTCTGCATACGTTTGCACCTCTTAATTGTTTATATTTTATATTAGTTTATGTTGCATTTGTGCAATAGATGAATAATAATTTATTTGTTTTAGATATTTTATGTTTAAATATTTCTATTTTGCGGGAGTCCTGTGATCATTTTTTTCTCCCGCATCCCGCACACACGAGTGTTTACCCTGCCGCACCAGCACTCGCCCATCTTGTCCCGCACCACGCTCTGTTGCGTCAGATCTCGCAGGAGCAGGTCTCTAATCCACTGGCACTTGACTCGACAGTGCATGTGCTACATCCTTTTTACCAACTCTGGATAATAAAACACTGCATTCTGTCAGCAATGTAACGCGGCAGTAACGTACAGTATAGAGACCTCGGCTTGTAACTATACTCTAATTACTATTTTGAAAATATAACGCATTAAACCTGCCCAACACTGGTCATTAAAACAAACTTACCTGTCCTGATAGCGGTTTTACCGTGCTCACGGCACACACTCTTCAACTTCATGTGAATATACGGTGCACACTCTGTATCGCTTCATTGTAAATAAAGCTAACAGGAAACTATGAACATACAATGTAGTTCTGTCATAGTTAAGCCATGAAATTACCAAAAAGGTGGTTAGTGCATTCATGTATGTATAGCTTCACATTAAAGAACGTCTCTCAAATGCATGTACTAAAATATTGTGCATTTCGAGATCACAATATAAGATGCAAGCTGATGTCTTTTTTAATTTTTTTCTATTTAATGCACAAGTAAATATGAACAGTGCACCTTCAACACGTGGGAGAAAATCTACCCGCCGGAAGAGTTTAAAATCAGCCCAATTCCGAGGAAAAAATGTTGATTTGAATTTGACATTTTGGGCAATTTAGAAATCCCGGCTGGACGCTTTTTTTTTTTTTTTTTTTGGATCCAAAAAGAGGATATGGTCCAGGGAAAATAGGACGTACAGTCACCCTGATCCTAAAACAGCATTGGTTATTGGTTATTATAGCGACCTTACACAAAGACTACCGCTGAATTTGGAGCCACATGCTAGCATATTACTCATGAAAAAAAAAAACAGTAGTATCAGTAGTATTAGTATGCTTTTCAAATTTAGTGTATAGCACACCTCAAGAAATTTATGCTAATTATTTTTGTTACTAGTCCCTTTAATTGTGCGAGCATGTTTTGCGCACATAGGAGCTGACAGTGCATTGCTGGATTCTAATATTAAATGCATTCATTGTAAGATATTATGCCCCTCGGATGATCTCATCCATCAGTGACTTTTGTCTCCTACACAAGGATATAAAGGTGTGAATAATGACCGTGCCCACATCAGTCAATGACACATGCCTCAATTCTTCAAAACATCAGCCACTTCCTCCTGTCTGACTAACTGAGTATTTTAGTTTATGGGAAGTGTTTTTAATAGCACTCACTGTGCAAAAGCAAAAATTAAACTTAGTGAGTCAGCGAGTGTGTGATTGTATTTATCTGGAAATTCTGTAACATTCATTTCCCAAGCTGTTTTGAGACGATTGGCTGAACTCATCCGGGCAGGCAAGAATTGACTTCACATGTCTCCTAACACATACCTGCTCAATCTTCCAGGCAAACAACAATCCAGTTTACACCAGTTTGACATGTCAAGACAGCAAATGCTATCAGCTGATTTTAAAACAACCTGGCCTAAAATAGTTATCCAACAACAACAACACCTTCGAACATTAAGAGCATACCCACACATCTCCTTGCAGATGCCACAAGTATACTTTTAAATGTGAAAAAATAATGCTTTTTTTATTATAAATGTGCAATTTTTGTTTTTAAAGTTTTCATATAAATTTTTGTTTTTTTTGTTATTGAAAACATTCACTTCAGCTTCAGAAAGTATGCGATTTGCCCTTCTGCATATTGAAGTTTGGCACATTACAGTCAATTTAAAAAAAAAAAGTAAGATCTGACTAATCATTTAGGTACAGAGTGTCTTGACAGATGTATTAGATTATACATGAATGCAAATGAGTCTGTTCACCCAAAATTTAAATTCTGTCATTATGTACTCAGCCTCATATGAATATATTTTTCTTTCCTCCGGAAAATACAACGAAAGACATTTGAAAAATGTTTTATCATTAAAGTCAATAGGACCCAAAACTCTGAAGTTCCAAAAAGGACAAAGTTAGTGCAAATTGGATATATTTTTCTTTAGTTTGAAAAAGGACAAAGTTAGTGCAAAGTTAGGCTTCTAATCTAATTGTTTAAAAAGAAGCACGAGCAAGTCCTCAACACCTCCAAAAAACACCGCCAAATAAGAAGATGAAAGGTGCTCCAGGGGGACAAAGTTTTTTATGGACTTTGACCAACTATGGACATGTAATGAAAATCTAATTGTTTAAAAAGAAGCACGAGCAAGTCCTCAACACCGAGAAGATGAAGGTGCAGGCATCCTGTGGATGGTAAGCGTCGTGGAAGATACCTAATCTTACAAGATGCTAGTGATCAGGTTTGATGTTAGCTCATGTTTAATGTCTGTGTATCCATATTTGATTTTAATCTATATATGCATTGACATTTGGCAGTAAATAAAGGGTTATGTTTTGATCTATTTTTAGTAGAAAGTGATGTTTACATGTTGCTTTACTGTAGTACTGTAGTTACTGATGCTATAAATAAAACCTGTTCATTTTGGAGCAAAATGTAGTTACTGATGCTATAAATGTTAATTTTTGATTTTGGGGCAAAAGATAAGAGATAATGGATACTGAGAAAAAAAAATAATAATAAAAAAAATAAAATATATATATATACAGTCATGTGAAGAATTTTGGGGTAACTTTTAAAAATTACTGGTTCTTTCCAGGTCTTAAAATTTGGAAAATAAAACCTCATATTAACAACAACACATGACATACTGCAATGCGTCATTGTTTATTTAACAAAAATAAAGCCATAATGTAATAACCACAGGTGATAAAATTAGGACACCCTTGCTGTTAACATAAGAATTAAGGGGGCAAGTAACAGTCAGGCACTGCTAATCAAATGCATTTGATTAACTGATCATCAGCAAGTGTGAGCACCTCTATAAAAGCAGGTGTTTTGACAGTTTGCTGGTCCAGAGCCTTCAGGTGTGTGTTAACACAATACCAAGGAGGTTAGTAGCAATGATCTTAGAGAAGCAATTGCTATTACCATCAATCTGGGAAGAGTAACACTGACATCTCCAAACAGTTTGATCATCATTCTACAGTGAGGTAGATTATTCACAAGTGGAAGACATTCAAAACAGACACCAATCCTCCCAAGAGTGGACGTCCCAGCAAATTCACCCCAATATCAGAGCATGTAATGCTCAGAGAAAGTGCAGATAACCCAAGAACTTCACCACAGACTACACAGGTCTAAGTTAACATGTTAAATGATAAAGTTCATGACAGTACAGTTACAAAAATATGGGACAAGTATGGCATGTTTGGAAGACTTGCCAGAAGAAAGCTTCTTCTTTTAAAAAAAAAAAAGCATGGCAGCACAGTTTAAGTATGCAAAGTTGCATCTAAACAAACCATAAGACTTCTACAACAATGTCCTTTGCATTATGGCCAAACATCTCCACTTTGGTGTCATGTGTTCAGAGTCATCTTTATTTATATAGCACTTTAAACAAAAAAGATTGCGTCAAAGCAACTGAACAACATTAATTAGGAAAACAGTGTGTCAATAATGCAAAATGACAGTTAAAGGCAGTTCATCATTGAATTCAGTGATGTCATCATGCAGCTCAGTTCAGTTTAAATGGTATCTGTGCAATGATTTGCAATCAAGTCAACGATATCACTGTAAATGAAGTGTCCCCAACTAAGCAAGCCAGAGGCGACAGCGGCAAGGAACCAAAACTCCATCAGTGAGAGAATGGAGAAAAAAACTGCTGCAGTAAAAGCATATCAGCACAATCACCTCATACCAAAAGACAAGCATGTTGGTGGAGGGCTGATGATTTTGATCTTGTTTTGTAGTCACAGGACCTGGGCACCTCAGAGTCATTGAATCCACCATGAACTCTTCTGAATACCAAAGTATTCTAGAGTCAAATGTGAGGACATCTGTCCAACAGCTAAAGCTTGGCCAAGATTGGGTGATGCAACAGGTCAATTTTCCCAAACACACCTGCAAATCTACAACAGAATGGCTGAAAAGAAAAGAATCAAGGTTCTGCAATAGCCCAGTCATAGTCCAGACCTCATCCTGACTGAAATTGTGTAGTGAGAGCTGTGCATAAACAAATACCCACACTTTCACACTGGTGTTTTTCCTTCAGCATTTCGACAGGCTTTTATAATCCCACTATTTAAGAAACCCACCCTTAATCCATCTCTTTTAGAGAATGACATACCGGTTTCCCTTCTTCCTTTCATTGCAAAAACACTTGAACGAGCTGTGTTCTACCAAGTCTCTGCCTTTCTCACACAGAACAGCCTCCTTGACAGCAACCAGTCTGCTTTCAGAAGTGGACATTCAACCGAGACTGCCCTGCTCTTAGTTGTTGAAGCCCTAAGACTGGCAAGAGCAGATTCCAAATCTTCAATACTTATCTTGCTGGATCTGTCCCCTGCTTTTGACATGGTTAACCACCAGTTCCTCCTGTCAACCCTACTGGTAAAGGGCATCTCAGGAACCACACTATAGTGGTTTGAGTCTTACCTCTCAGATAGGTCCATCAAGATATCTTGGAGAGAAGAGGTGTCCAAGTCACAAAATCTAACTACTGGGGTGCCTCAGGGCTCAGTTCTTGGACCACTTCTCTTCTCTGTCTACATGGGATCACTAGGTTCTGTCATTCAGAAACATGGCTTTTTTTATCACCTCTCATTCCATCCTGATGAACCGATGATAGCTGCTTGCATCTCAGCTTGTCTAACAGACATTTCTTGTTGGATGACGGACTGTCACCTTCAACTCCACCTTGTAAAGAAAGTAATGATTATGATTCCATTAAATATGTGTTTTCATCTGATTTTGAATATACAGTTAGTTACATCAAGCATAACTCCTTCAAAAACAGCCAGAAATCTTGGAGTTATGATTGATGATCAACTGACTTTCTCAGACAACATTGCCAAAGCTGCCCGGTCCAGCAGATTTGCTAGATTCAACACCAAGAAGATCAGGACCTTTCTTTCGGCTCTCCTTGTTCAAGCTCTTGTTCTGTCCAGGCTGGACAGGTCTTGGCAGGTCTTCAAGCTAGTTCTATTAAATTAGTTCCAGCTAGTTCTAAATTCAAGGCATTAATGTTTGCCTATAAACCACCACTGGCTCTGCACTCCTTAACCTAAATTCATTAATTCAGATTTATGTGTCCTCTGCAAGTGAACGTCGCTTGATTGTTCATCCCAAAGAAGCACAAAATAACTTTAACAGGCTTTTAAATGGAATGTTCCCTCCTGGTGGAATGAGCTGCCCAACTCAATCCAAGCAGCTGAGTCCTAAGCCTTCTTCAAAAATCGGCTAAAAACACATCTCTTCCATCTTTATTTGACCCTCTAACTCTAGCATTCTCTATTCTAATTCTATTCTCAAAAATAGAAACGTGCCCCTTTTAGACTTGCAGTGTATTCATTTATTAACTGCTTGTTTTCTTAAAAAAAACAACAACTAATGAACACTAGCTTCTTTATTCTTTTGTGTTCTATCTATTTCCTTTCTTTTTTTATTATACAATTAACACAAGCAAAAAATGCCTCTAACAATAGCTTTCTCTATTCTTATATAATTTGAAAAACCTTGCTATGTGTACTATGTTAAGTTAACTGAAACTCGTTATAGCACTTGTGTATCATTGCTCTTTTGTTGATTTTGATTGCTTCCATTGTCCTTATTCGTAAGTCGCTTTGGATAAAAGTGAAATGACTAAATATAAATGTGAATGTAATGTAAAAGTAGTTTTAATGCATTAATTATGCCTTGTAATACACCTTATAATGCATTGTATAATCTCATGAATAATTATAACCACAGTTAATATATTATAACACGTATCAATTCATTGTTACACTGTGCATTTTAAATTTGGTTATAATTATTTACAACAAGATATGATGTATTACAACATTACACATTTTAAATAACAAAAAGTAAATAAAGTGCTACCAAATATTTATCTTGCCAAAGACAAAAGCATTCATACCAAGTAAAGATTTATTATAATACTTATAAATACTTCCATACTTGTTACTGCCAAAATGTTACTTAAAGGGATTTCTTAAAAATTATTCAAGTTGTTACCTGTATGTTGTTTTCTTTTTCTTCTGAACACACAAAAGATGATCATCACTGTTTGGTTACCCATACTTTATAAATGATCTTCTTTTATGTTTAACAGAAGAAAGTAACTCATACAGGTTTGGAACAACTTATAAATGAGTAAACAGTTACTTGATATCTTCCTCAATTCTCATTATTTTTAACCTTGCAGATAGAGCTGATCCAAACCTGGTGTGTTCAGTCAGACCTTGAGCACAAGTCAAGTGTTGTGTTTAATAGTGAACACTTTAACCTTGTTCACAAGGATTCAGTCCAGTCTCATGGGAATCGGCGAGACCTGAACAGATGGGGGAGGGCTGCCTTCGTCAGAGAGAGTCCTCCGGGAGACAGATTGCTGAAGCCTGACGACGGTGGGGGAGGGATGTTGTTTATGTGTGTGTGCATGTGCGTGTAAGGAGACAGAGAGAAAGAATGGAAGGCTGCTGACGCAATCAGACTCATTGTGGGGTGTGTGTGACGTCCAGACAGCCATGTAAATCATGAGTGCAGTGAAGAAGAGGCTTGCTCCAGTCTAGCTGCCCAGTCAAGCATGCCCTTTCACAGGCAGAGCTCTGGAGCACAGAAATATCCATTCCGGATAAACAGATGACAGACAGAATTCAGAAGAATAAACACAGAACACCACACTACAACACAGACACGTGCACAGGTAGGGCTCAACCTGTGCCATTACACTCCGAAGTGCCCTTTTATTGGCTGTTTTTTTTTTCTTCTTCTTCTTCTTCTTCAATAAATCAATGTTAGGTCACCATTTACGTCTGTCTGTCTGATTTACAAATATTTAGTCAATGAAAGGTATTAAAATTAGCTTGTGACTAAATCTTGTTGGATCCGCTCAAACTGTCAATAAAACCTCATAACTCCTCCCGATCTGACTGAATGAACTGAAGTTCCACAGCAGTTGAACGAAGTTTTGCAAGGGTAAATAAAAACCTTATTGTTTGAATAAGTACGGACCTGTTGCTATGACAGCAACTCCGGGATGAGCTTCAAAGAACCAACCAATCCAAGATCATGCCAAATCGTCAACAATCAAATCCAGCTAACTGTGTTAGCGACGTATGAAGAACGAGCCCCAGTAGTTGGGCCTGTCACCTTGTTAGTAAACAGTACCTGTAGGGAAGTGACGTTTATATTATGTATATCTGATGTTTGTTGTAGTTTTGGTGTGGTTGATACACACTACTGTATGCTAAAGAAGCGTTAGCAAACTCTTGAGCAGCAACAACAGTATCATGTACCCCGCCATTGTTGTGTATGTTTGTTTGCGCTTGCCTTTAAAATCGGCACATACTGTTCATGTCTACATACTACGCACGTGCATGATGTCACCATTTTTAAAGATTCCCGTATTGGGTGTTTACCCGGAAAGGATAATGGTGCCTTTTTAAAAACTTGAAACTTCTGAAAAGGCAAAAGCAGTTTGAAACCAGTTTTCAAAAATATGCATTTTCAGTCCTCAAAACGCTGTTGTGTAAACGAACAGTCAAAACTCATAAAAAAGTCCTGTTTTTGGCTGAAAATGTTGTGTAAACAGCCCCTTAAATAGCCTGTGCATACAGTAGCATTTCATCTTTTATAAAATGAGATTTTGGCCAAATGGGTTTTACAACAGGAAAAACTGAGCGCCCTTATAGCTACAACAAACCTGTTGATGAAAACGTAATGTGATGCCGCCGTGTTAATGACGGACAAAATGCACATTTGCACACATTCACAGGTCAAAAACCCTTAACTGCTTTTGAGTTTGACACAAAGCGACTGAGGGATACTCGTCACCTAGGTAAAATATATCTCTATGAAATTTCTTATTTGATTTATGACACTTAATTTATTAACATTTAATCATATTATATGGTTGCATGGTTAATTCAGGTTTACGCTGTTAATATGCCTGTATTCGCTAGCTAGCTAATATACTCTTCGCTCATCTTCAAATGTACAAACGTAGTAAAACATGGTTTTATTACAGTAATGTTGTAGTAACTAAAAAAACATTACAGAATCAGATTTATACAATTTATTCCTTGGTTGTAACGAGTGGTTATTTGAGTTACTGTTGCCTTTCTATCATCTCTAACCAGTCTGCCCATTCTCCTCTGACCTCTGACATCAACAAGGCATTTTCTTCACACAACTGCAGCTCACTGGATATTTTATCTTTTTCAGACCATCCTCTGTAAACCCTAGAGATGGTTGTGCGTGAAAATCCCAGTAGATCAGCAGTTTTTGAAATACTCAGACCAGCCCGTGTGGCACCAACAACCATTCCACGTTCAAAGTCACTTAAATTCCATTTCTTCCTCATTCTGATGCTCGGTTTGAACTTCAGCAAGTCATCTTCACTACATCTAGATGCCCAAATGCATTGAGTTGCTGCCATGTGATTGACTGATTAGCAATTTGTGTTACCAAGCAATTGAATAGGTGTAAAGTGGCCGGTGAGTGTATTTGTACAAAATAAGAGGCATTTACTGCTACAGAATTGAGTTAAACAGAGCTTTAGTGCCTTGGATTAAACATATATTTTTATTATTATTATTATTATTATTATTATTATTATTATTTATTTTGCAGCACTAGCATCACAAATAAAAGACATGATGACTGTTTCCAGAAATCCCTCTTTTAAAACTTTACTTAATTACAAAAAAAAAAAAAACTAAGAAAAATAAATGTATTTCAAGACATATCTTCTGAAACCAAGACAAATATATATTAGCAATTTTGGTTTTAATCATACCCATTAAGAAGATGATTTGTGTAGTTTGACAGAAGACGAGACACTGCTACAGTTCTGTCACCTCAACAGCTGCTCAACTGCTGCGGATGGAGTAATGTTGCCTTGGAAACCTTTAACATGGCAATTAATATTTTGTCAAGCTGCCATTGTTCTGATTCTTCCAAGACAGTTTTGGGTAATTGACTAAGGCCTGTTTCACATTGCATTTATTTTAGCGCCAATATTAACAGGTTACAGTATTCACAGAACCCACTCGAGCATCTTGCTGTCTAGCAGGAGTCTTCTGTAGCTGCAGATTCAACAAGGAACCTATTTTTACCAAACTAAATAGAAAATCTTATGCAATGTAATCTTTTTATAAAGCCACATAGAATGGTGGAGCAAACTATTCACCCATGGATTGATGTGAAAATGTCTTGAGCTTGTAAGCAATTAACCTCTTGGTGATCTTTATTAATTGCCTTTTTTTTCCCTATCAAATATTTTAGCAATCATCCTGAATTAGATATTATTTAAAACTTAAACAATCAAAATTCAACCGAAAAACTTTTTGAAATCAGACATTGCATTACTATGGAAATGCTACTTCAGATCATTTTAGTGGGCAGTGTCATGTGTCATATTACAACATTTACTGCAATTTTACAGTATATAATCAAAACTTTTTTTAATCTTGACAAAACTCATACCATTGAAAAGGTCTGAGACTCAAGATTTAAGGTGATGATATTTTTGTGAAAGAAGTAAGAAGAAATCTATAAATTTGTGAGAGGAAAATGCATTTTAAAATGCAAGTTCAAGCAGTCATTGTCAACCAGTGGCTATTTTTGGGATAGCACCTAAACAAAATCTATTAACTAAAATCTATCTACTAAAAAATCTATCAACTATTTTTTTTTTTTTTTTTTTTTTTTTTTTTTTTTTTGTGATATCAACTTAAAATTTAGAACATTTAGAACATTTACACATATGGCTTTGATTTTATAGTCATTTTAGATGCCAACATTTTTGTAAAATATTTGTTTTATATAAAATATATTTTAATTACAGTACATTTATGCACTTTCATAAATAAATAAATAAAGGTTTTATCTTCAATAATCTGGTCTTTGCTTTCTTTTAAAGAGTTCAACCTTAGGTCTGTATTCCAAAGTGTTTGTGAAGTAAATTTTCATATCTATCTTAAAAACTACTTGCCAAACTCACATTTCAGTAGCAAATTTTAAATAGTTATAAATAGGGATGTAACAATGTGATATGATTCACAATACTGATTTTACGATACAAACATTTTTTTTTTTTTTTTAATACAAAATGAGACAAATTTTGCTTAGACAAAATGCTGCACATTTCTTTGTGCAACTGAAATGTGCCAAAAAAAGCTAAATTGAAATTCTAAAAGAAATCCCAAATCTAATAAATAAGACAAATAAAATCAATTTCATCATATAAACAAACTGAGACTTTGCTCTTTCCATTTAAAAATAGAGCCAGCCAATGTATTTTAATCATAATCCAAACAAAGATGCTGCATACATGCAGCATGAGCAGTTTTTAATCTAAATTAGATTGTGTAATTTCAACATTTTAAGCAAAAACAGAATGGTCTGACTTTGGTTCTGTAAAACTATACTACATAAAACATATCTGAATGAAAATGCAAATTCACTCTCTGCCAGCAGGTGGCACTTATGCAACAGCAGCGATACAGCATTTCCTTATTTTGCCGCTGTAAACAAAGCAGCACTGTGCTTATGAACACTACCATAATATGCATTATCCAGAGGCAAAATGAAAAGTAAATACCATATAAACTTTTCTGAAGACAGTCAGTTCCCCTCAGAGATACACTCATATAAACTCCTACCCAGTTGTATAACGATTCGTTTGATATCTCAACCAATTTGAGTCGCCACATAATTGTTTAGATTTTCAGGGGGCATCACTACAACCCTAGTTATCAACCTCCAAATTACATTAAAAGTCCATATTTAATGCTGGTCCTGCCATTGAGCATGTGCAGTGTAGAGCAAGACTGAGCACACTTTTCAAGGGACAAACCACTTAACAGCTATTTGTAAGTTATCTGGAGCTCCTCATTGCAGCTGCATTGATGTTGTCAACAAACAGCAAGAACTGTCATAAATACCAAGCGATGATGACTTTGCAGATTGCTGATTGGCTAGAGCCGCCACATTCAATTTCTCCCGTTCAATACAAGTAGTCTGGCTCAGCTGTTTCTGTTCAGTAAATCTGACTGAATCCAGATGATTTAACCTTCAGTTTATATGGTTTAAGTGTTGCCTGTAGAATAATTACCACGTGGATGTAATCGTGACTTCTGTGAATTAGATTTCATAATGATCAAGTTCTAACTAAGAAATAACTCTTAATGGCCAGCTCCTCGTAACATATTTAATTGCATATGGCCATTAATAAAATGTAGAAACCTCTTTACTTTCTGTGTAGAGCTGCAGAAATGCTGTTCAACTGAATAATGCTTGGTGTGGCCCACTGCAGTCACCTGTCTGCAAACACATATGACGGAAGGACACAGGATGAATGAGTCAAGCGGGAGAAGAGGAACAGCGTCTGATAGACAGGGTGGAGACGTGAAGAAGAGCAGCCAGTGCCAGGACAGGACAGGGACTGTCTTCATGCAAACATATCGTAACACTGAGAGATTACAGCTGTTTGTACATGTCTGCATGTCCATGTGTATCAGCATCGGAGGTAATATGGCTTAGGGCACTCTTTGAAAAGCTTGTACTGTATGATTAAATGCTGGAATACACAAACACTCATCTGAGCTAACAGGTAATGTTGACACAAACTTCACTTACATGATATAAACATTAGAACAAAACATTATTGAAGTTATGTTTAAGGAACATTCTCATAATGTTGCTAATATTTGAAATACGTTCTTGTAACATTGCGAGAAAATGTTCTTAGAACACTAATCTTGTAACGTCCTCAAGATGTTACTTGTACATGAATGTTCTCATAATGTTGAGAGGAAACGTTCTAAGAATATTACTTTCAAATAATGTTATATTTTGGATTAAAGTAAGAACGTTTTAAGAACCTTCATATAATGTTATAAATATGATAGTAAAACCTGACATTTTAATATTCTTATTACAAATAAAGATTCAAATAATGTTATATGCTGGGTGAAAATAAAAAAAAAGATTGTTTTAAGAAATGTTTTGTAATCTTCAAATAACATTATATTCACAACGGTAAAACCTGATATTTTAAATATTTCTATAACACTTGATAACAATTAAAATAATATATTTTGGGAGAAAATAAAGTAAGAAATGTTTTTGTATCCTTCAACTAATTTTATAATCTTGACAAGAAGATCGAACATTTTAATATTTTAGGAATATTTCAAAACAAATGTTTACATAACCCCAAACTTGTAACCTAGGATACACTTAGCCAAATTTGTAGATAGTTACATCATGCATCATACAGTACATTAAACAACTGAGGATCAGAAACTATCAGACTCTAAAATTGTCCCAAAACACAACCAGCTTCTTCAGAAACACATGCCTTGTTGCTATAAAGACTCTAATTTTGGGGTCAAGTAAGAGAACAACTCAGAAATGAACTCAAACTCAGAAATGAATAAAGAAAACACATTCTGTATTAACCAGAATAAGTTATCAGACAGCTATCCAGAATGATTAATCTCAGTCCTATCTAAATCCACAGTACTCAGGCTAATGAACTTGCACTCTTTCAGATGAGTTGCAGTGTGGTTTGAAGGAGGTGCTAGACAGTGACATTTCATGGCTGTGACTGGAGACTGTGATATGATTAGCATGCAGTGTGGATTTGCAATCATTTAGCAATATGTAGTATATACCACTGATTAATATCCACATATGGATTTTGGTGTTATAGTTACTGTTTGAACATGAAAGCATGAGAGACTAGTATTGGCTTGGTAAACATTATAGTACAGTATGGAAAGGTTTCAGCCCATCTCTGTTTATGGATTTTATGTAAATGGAGTCTGGCATGTTTGACGCAGAACAAAGCAATAGACTGTGAGCAATTGTCCGTCAGATGAGATGCTCAGACCTGATCCCACTGAGTAAGACGGATTAGATCGTCAGCTAGGAACATCCGAAATCTAATCTAATCTAAAATCTGAAGAGACACCTGTGAATAAGACACCTGGAATTACGTAAATAAAGTTAAACTCTGCAACTGATCATACCTTGTGAAAAAAATGCTGTTAATTTTCTCACTCCAGGTCATCCAAGATGTAAGTGACTTTCTTTTTTCAGTAGAAAAGTAAAGGGGAAATTTGTAGCTGAACTCATGTTTCTTGGTTATTCATGTTATGCAAGTGCACTGCTACCGTCACTATAGCCCCTTTCACACTGCGATTCCAGCAAATACACGGGTAATGTGTCCCGGCATTTGTACCCGGGTCGCTAGATTTTGCACTTTCACACTGCCAGTGATTACCCGGAATCTGTGCGTGCATTCACACACAACCCGTAAAGGTCCCGTAAAGACATGTGATATCAGGGTGTGACGTGTAATGTACGAGTCGAAAACGCTAGACACGTTAACTTTCACTGAAGCTGGTGAACGATCTCAGCTTCAGCGCGGAAAGTAAGGAACGTTGAACGTTGATCTGCCTTCAAAACACGCTAAATGAGTCACGTGATAACGCGCGTCATCACTACGACACGGCATTAGTTCTGGCTTTTGTTCACACAGCGCTCGTTCCGGGACTGAACCCGGCAATGTTACTAGGTCCCCGACCCGGGTTCAATCCTGGAATCAATCCCGGGACGTGTTTGCTTTCACACAGAAGTCGACCCGGCAATGTTCCAGCAATTTGCCGGGTCCGACGTGCAGTGTGAAATGGGGCTTTTGAGAGTCAAACAAGCAGGTACAGGAAGCACAAAATGAACCCATGTGGATGCTGGTGATATACTGAGATCTTATGCAGTGAAATGACAGGATTGTGCAAGAAACTGAGAATTATTTACAACTGTATTACCTGAAATCCCGAGCCTCAGAGAACTGTTCTGGAGCTCAAGCTTTCTGACTTATGTGTGGTGACAAGATCATGCCTGAACATGTCATTGTTGTTTACAACAAAGAGGAATGATGCGTGTGCAGACCAAACACCTTCAGAAGCCATTTACCACCAGCAATTAAAGCATAACCTGGCATCACAAAGGCTGATGATGCACACAAGTCCTTCCTCTCCATTGTAAGCAACAATGGCGTCAGTAACGCGCTACTTTGCTACCACACATACATCATCATGTGACAGAAAGCTTGAGCTCCAGACTCTTGAGTGTGCAGAAAACCATTGCACAGACTGATTGTATCGCTCTATTAGACCTACAGTATATCATCAGGAGCCTTGTATTAATGTTGTGTTTCATGTTCTTCCTTCTTTGGCTCTCAAAGTTACGGCACCCATTGACTTGCATATTATAAATAACCAAGAACCTTGGGTTTGGTTAAAAATCACACATCTTGGGTGATGACCTGTGAGTGTGAGTAAACTAACAGCAAATTTTCATTTTTGGGTGAATTATCCCTTTAAATCATAGGTCTTCATCCTTGCTTCTGGGGACCAACCGACCTGCAGAGTTCAGTTATAATCTTGATCAAATACACACAAACGAGCTAATCCTCAGGATCACTCACAAAGGAGGCTGGAAATAAACTTTACAGGACAGTGGGTTCCCAGGAGCAGGGCTGAAGACCTAGGGCCTCATTTATAAAATTGCATAGAAACCGTCCTAGATTTGATCTTATGATCATTTCTCGAATATGTGTACATATGATTGAGAGAACGGATGGACACACAAAAAATGTATAGATCGCAAATGATCTTGAATTTGTGCACAGTTGAATGGTTTCAGATCTCCGCCTTGTAAACGCCACCTAATTAATATCATTAGCATATAATAGAGCACAGTCAATGTCCAATTCCTTTACTCAAGAACTGTGAGTGGCAAAAATTATTAAAATTTCTAAATACCTGCAGTACTCAGACACCGAAAAGTGTATACGTCTGCTTAGACCCAGACATGGCACTAAGAAGTTTTCCAAGTCAAAGATTTTCGTTGTTGTGGATTTTAGTCTGCACTCTACACACATTTTATAAATGAGGCTCATAGGGTTCAAACAAAAGAGATGGTGCCTTTAGATTTCTAGATTTTTCTAATCATTGATGTTTTGACAACAGTAAAGACTTTTTTTCATATGGGAATTGTGCACTAATTCAACTGACATTTGCAGTCACAGTGTTTGAGACTCATATTTACCAAGTTTGGTTCTTGCCAGACTGTTTTGCTTATACAATAATGTTGCAGTTGGGTGCTTCAAGTGTCTCATCTCTCACGAGTCTGTTGCGTTCAGCACCTGATTTAGTTATGATAGTATTCAAAAAACTAAATGAAAGACATTTTGATATTGTAAGAGATGGGCTTGATATCACTTTATCATTTTTTGTTTTTGTTGTTGTTTTTGTGAGAGAAAAACAAATCAATGTGTCAGTTCAGAAAGTGTGTGAATTTGTTGTGTCCTGTGATTGTCACTAGCAACATTAAGTCAGACATGCAATTACACTCACTGAAGCCACTTCTTAAAATAAATATTTTATTTTCAATGAAAATAAATACATTTTCTTAATATAGAATCAACAACATTTAAAAAAAAAAAGCATTTGTGGGAGCATGGCGACAGTACATAACAGCACACAGTTTGAAAGAGGACATACAATCGCACCTGCAAGGGACATGGTTTGTGATTTACAGACTGACAAACTCATGTAGCATTCGTTTAAGAGTTTGAACAGAACAAAAATGAACATGATTGGATCTCTGGGAATGTGGTTAATCATTCAGTCATCAATTACAAATCTACAGTTCATTTGATTTTCTATTTCTAGATGTGGTTTGTTTATAACTATCAGAGTTTCTCAAGAATAAGGATATTGGGGAAGACGTTCCAGTCTCTACTGATATGAGAAATGCGGCTGATAAAATCAAATTCAGAATTTTTCCCTTCTTTATGACTCAAAGCTCTAAACAATCAGCCAAGATGGAGTTGTAAAACACAGGATATGACCCATCAAGTTGTTTGTGCTTTTTTTAAATTTTCATTCGGTGGCAACTGTTCACAATCCCAAGCCATACGTACAGCAATTACCCGAGCTAAAGGAGGGTAGAGTCGAGGGAGTTGAGCCCAGCTCTGGCGGAACAGATTAACCTACTAGTACTGTATGCAGTGCTATTTCCATACCAACCCAACCCCCACAGAGAGCTCAAGAACTGGCAACATAACGACACAGGAAGTTGTCAAACTCAGCAGGCCAGCCGTTCCCAACTCTTCATTACACCCTGAGCGATAGCAAGCAAATGAACATGTCCATTTTGTAATTATCAGGCCATCTGAGATGACTGACCGTGCTGACCTCAATTAGCAATAAGGTTGTAAGTGTAATTTAAATGTAATCAGATTTAAACCTGCAGTGTTTGGGGAGCAAGGAGAAAAGCAACATTTTATGCTAGTTTGTAAGGTTGGTTCATCAGGAAATTTTGAACAGTAGTTCAACTATTGACATTCAGGTTGATTTAGAAACAAGTGGAAGATTTAATTCTATACGCAGCATGTGGCTTAATGAAGACTATGGTCCACGTTCTTCTACAATAAGGAGCGTATGAGCAAACACTACAGAACAGCTGGAGTGTCAGTGTCACCTGTTTGAATCATACAAAGACAGCAGTTTCTTCCTCATTTCGTGGAATAAGGTAAGTGAGTATTTATCAGTATCCGTGTAAAAACTATAAGGCAGTTTAGACTCGTCAGCAGGGAGCGCAGGCTCAGTGTTTGGTAAGGGAGGCTACAACACATTCCAACATTTTTCCAAGTTTTTCTAACACAGACATATTCCTGAAAGTATCAAGACACATCCTATAGTGAATGCAAGACACTCATTTTGGGTCGTGTTCAGTCAGATGTAGAGTGTTGAAAGTGACAACTTTTTACTAGGCAGTCAAATTTTTAATAGTCGTAGAATGGAAATAACCAAATGTACAGTGAAACACTGCGCACGAATAATGTTTCATACCCAACCGCTACCACATCACCACCCCCTTACCGTCTAAAACATCATTAAGAGCTACTGGAAAAACAACCCGTTTTGAAGTACCAGCCTTCAATTCCCACTTAACACACTCATTCAGAGGTCTTTAATCACAAGTCATGGGTTAGTTTGAGAAAAGGCCAGTCTCTGTCACCACAGATCATGTCTGCTTTTTGGTAGGTGTTATACATAAATACATTTCTAAATGCTATTGATTCTAGTTGCCCCCTGAGGAGGCAAAGCAGTTTCTGCAAAGTTCCAAGCAGACTTCTTTTTCCACCACATGAAGTTACATTCAACCCTGGGACACTTGGTCACCGTCAGTCCAGGATTGCCAATGGGACAAGACAAGGCCTGCTCGCCAAAGCCACACTTGTGCTGAAGAACATCCAGAAGTTGTTTCCCTCATTGAAAGACAGCGTGCACTGCAACTTGCATGGCACAGCTTCACAGACACGGAGAACCTGGTTGTTGTACTTTTCTTGTCTTGCCCCAGCTTCTTCTTGGCGACCAAGTCTTTCTCTGATTCCAGAACTTCAGCAGCTGACAGTACTTGGTTGCTGCTTGCACACAAAGTCCGAGATGAAATCAAACTCGTTTTGTCCGAGGAAAAGCTCAGGCAACTCTTGAACCCGGTCCAGCCCGAACTCCAGCACCAAGGACGTTAGAACCTCCTCATCAATCAAGTCCATGTCCATGACGTTGAGGCCCAACGCTGGCCCACCCATCCCCATCTGCATGCCTGCCAACTGAGCAGGACCCATCCTGTGCTGGATGTTTCCCATGTGATGGCCGTTCATGGGTCCGTATGGATGCCCGTGGTACTGGGTATTGAGTTTCTGAAGATGCATGCTCGCCATAAGCTGCTGAGATGCTGTAAGGCCTCCTCCACCCATATACTGCTGTGGGTGCTGGCTCTGGGGGTGCATATGATGGTGCTGGGCTTGAGGGTGACCCTGCGGTTGCTGATTTGGACCTCCGTACATCATATTGGGTTGCTGCATTTGGTGGGGGTGTCCACCACTCATCTGGCCATTGACCTGACCGTTCATGACGCCGTTCATCACGTTCCTCTGCCTCATAGCCACCTCCATGGAGCTCTGCGGCCCCCTGCCGTAGTGCATGAGCTGCCCGTTGGGAAGGGTCCGTAGACCGGGCTGGTGTCCGTGTGGAGAAGGGCCGTTCATTCCCATGCGATACCCATGCAGGCCTCCTCCAGCAGAGCCGTGAGTCATAGGCATCATCATGTGTTCAGCCATGCCTTCTCCACTGCAGAGATATGAGAGGAATGGCAACAGTCAGGGGCAAATAGTCAAGCAGGTTCTCAGTATCAGCTGACAAACACTTTCAGTTTCTTGAAAACCATCAGTAGTGAACGTACAAATATTAGGATTCCTGGCTAAATCAATTTATCTTTAAAGACCAGTCTCACATGCTTGTTAATCAATTACAATTGAATTTTACTGATTGCAGTTTGTCCACCACAATCAATCAATAATATATATATATATATATACATTTTTAAATAATCAATCAGTATTTGCGTCTTGTTTTCTAGTAAAAATATTTACACATCCTTAAAATTAGAAAAAATTACTTGAGAAGCAAAATTACTTAAAAACAATAAGAATTGTTTTCAGAAATTATATTATCAGAGAAATACATTTTTCTTAACCCACTCTCCAATTGTTTTCTCGTTTTTTATGTTTTAAGCTGCTTATAAGTTATGAGTAAGCAAATGTTTTTTTTTAGCAATTTTTGAATATTATACATACATATATGACACAAAATGCTTATTAAGAAAATCTGTAATATTTTACAAAATTATTAATTAATTAATTTATTTATTTATTTTCGCCATTGTCCACAACATCCCTTCAACCCATTGTGGTTGTGAGTTTAAACAAAGCAGATATATGATGACTTGAGCCCTTTACAGGAAAAAAATTGCAGTAAGGAGCATCAAGGAGCCGCCAGGAGGATCAAAACAATAACAGGCGGGGAGGTGGACAAAGTGTTCAGCAAACAAAGCCAACCCACTGCCAGATACATGTGAGCAAGAGATAATGACACAATGCACAAATGATTGGATCTACTCACATGACAGGGCAATGTTTGGAGTTACGAAAATGTGTATTATATTAAACTAGATTGTGCAATGCAATCATAATCAAGTATTAATCTGTAGGCATATATCAACTGGTAATGATCTCTAGATAAAGCAAATATACAACACTTTGAATTCAAAACCCACTGAATTCTTAAAAACTGTATGATTTAGGAAGATATTTTATGTTTTCAGAACCAGTCATTGTCAGTAAATGCCCTGTCCAGTGTTGTGGTCTGTTATCTCTTACATCAATAGCTTCAGGAGTGAACCAGATCATAATGTTTAAGCGTCACTCGAATTTTTACAAGTGCACGGTTTTTTTATGTCATGATTTCAGATTGAAATAAGAGATGAAAGCACAGCGTCGTCTGGGGTCTACAGGAGCCTCACCTCTCTGTCCCTGTCTACTTAAAACAAAGAATTTCTCCTCTGCTTTCTACTAAGCTGAAATCTGTCTGTAAATGAAATATAGGCTACAGACTTTCACAATCTCCGTCAGACCACAGTGAAACTTTCGTTAAACATCAGCACGTAGACTACTGAATTTACTGTGTATTTAGAGAAAAGTTTGCACGCGTTAATGTTCAGTTCGAGCTCTGCATAGCAATAAAGCAAATACAAAATGCAATACACATATAAAGCGTATTTTGATGCAAACTTACAGAACACTTCGATGATGAAGCTTATTACAAGTGTAGCATAACTAATGATATATTGTCTCTCTGACCATTATTTTGTTTCCTAAGAAGAAAAAAAGTCATACCACACTAGAGAAACATATTTGTGAGGCGTAAGAACATTTAAAAACCAGAGCAGAAATAAGAAGAACACTTAATCTATCCATCCATATGTCCAGATATTTAAATATTGGTAATACATGCTGATTTCGAAGATCACATTTACAAATGAACAAAAGATCCAGCCTTCACAGTGAACTCAATATAAAAGACACATACCGTCAAATGATTCGTGTCGTTGTAGAGATGCTGTTTGGTGTTCTCAGTCTCTGTAAAGCAGCGCAGGTCTCTCCTGTGACTCTAGCCTCAAGTGTGAACGAGCTGCTGCTGCTGAGCGCTTTCTGGGTCAGCGCATAAAGACGAGCGGAGAGGGGGGCGGAGCGACACAAGCCCCGCCTTCCCCCTGCTGTAATTGGCTCGTCCTCTAATCAAAGATGTCACTGTCCAATTACGCACATGGCCTTCAGTTTTATGTGCACTGGCAGAGAAACCTCTCAGAATTCACACATCAACTAAAACAGGACTCATGAGTGCTGCATGTTGTTTAAAAAGGTCGTTGATGTCTTAAAGGAGCTTGATATTGTTAGTCTTAAAAACTGCATCTGTTATATATATATATATATATATATATATATATATATATATATATATATATAGTCTCTTACTTTTCACCTGTGGCCTATATTTACCTTTTAGAATTTGAAAGCACTAAAATTATGCGCTGAAGCATTATTTATTTTGATGTCATAAGGAAATATGTATTATATAGATTTATGATTTTAAAGGCTACTCAACTTCACTGATGAGAAAGGATCAAATTACACTCATTTCAGACAGGTATTTTTAGTTTGACCTCTTTTATTTTTTTTTTGTGTGTGTTTTTTTATTTTATGATGCTCATCAGAAGATGGTGGTAATGAAGGGGGGAGCATTTTTTTGTCTCTTATGTAAATGGCATATTTACCATTTTAAAGAGAGAGACGACTGCTGCGAGAAGAAAGAAAACCTCCTGCTGGCGTGAAGCATGTGCAAATGGACTGACACCGAACATACAGTACATATATCCTCACACATATTACACTGTTTCCCATGATTCTAATTACAATTTGATTGAGTTAAAGCTCATTGAAAATTGTTTATAAAGCATACCACCCAGATATAAGGTGTCATATTTGAGGAAGCTCAAATGTAAGATGAAATGTTTAAGTGAGATGAATACTCACTCACCACAAACACTTCCACACACCGTAATGAACTAAAAACAGTGACGAGTCATGCAGAAAACTCCTAGCAGGGTGAAAAACCTCTATTTACTCATTCCTCCATTTCTAGAAAGGAATGTGGTGAGCAGAAGTGTATAATCTCTCTCTTTCTCTCTCTACATTCTCCTGTTCTTCTATTGTCTCCTTTGTCATTGTGTAAATTTAGCCTGATTCAGCCTTGAACAGTGTGTTCAGCTGACTTTAGCTTTGCCTTACTTTGATAAACTATATAATTTATGATTTTAGACGTACATTAAAGGAGCCTTATCTAAGAACCAGAATATCAAATATGGGCTCTTTTGATTTGCGCCAGGGACTAATCTCCTAGTAACCACCCTAGCAACTGCATGGCAGTGTCTTGGCCATCATCTACAACACCCAGGGCCAGTGAATTTTTCATGGGCCACCCCTCACATTTTCTTCATAATAAAGTCTCCTTGTGATAAACTAAGAATATTTTATCCTAAAGTTGTTCCTTTTATAGCTGTTCAGTGCTAAAACCAATTTCTTTTGAAATTCCTTGTGGGGTGTCAAAATGTGTCAAGAGCTAATGGCCTAACTAATGCAATAACAAGATAAAATTAGTCTTTCTTCTAAATCTGGATATATTTTACCTTAGAGTATTGCAGAGGACCACAATGGCCCATTTAGAGCACACCATTTTGTTCACATCAAAATATTCTGAAAAATAGCCTATGAGAAATGAAAGAAAATCTGTAAACTGCATAGCATTCACATGTGAAGTGTGAAATTTTTGTGGAAATGGAAAATGATTATTTCCAAACAGGTTTCCCAAACACCTCACCCTTTATCTCTCACATGGTTGGAGTCACACCCCATATTCATAGCATTACTTACCTACGGTCTTATTGTTGACTCTGCATATATTATACAAGGTAAAAATACACATAAACATTTCATATGCCTCTTTTTACAAGATGTAATGGCGTTAGAACTGGTACACAGTTGTCGCTTGCGAAAACACATTTTATCAGCTCATTTTTTCACAACCTTGCAGAAAAAGGCTTGCCAAAAAAAAAATTACTGTGTTGTTATTTTTTCACGTTTTCTGTGTTGGTAGATGCACCGGGAACCCAATTATAGCACTTCAACATGGAAAAATTCATATTTTCATGATATGTCACTTTTAAAGCTACACTATGTTAGTGTCTTCAAGTTACTTGTGGAGAAACATTCTAGTAATTATGTACTTTTTCTTTTTTCTTTTTGCAAATATTAAAACACTAACAACGTCAAAATTCCCCCAATAGCAAAAGAAAGACAAAAATCTGAAAAAAATATGAGCAGGTAAGTAGCTTATATGCCACTGTTGTTTTGATTTGTTGAAAATTATTGTTTCAAAATCATATATCAAAAGTTTGCCAGTGCTATCATTAGACATAATAATTGCTATTTATATTATGTAAGGTAAAATGCTGATATTAGTTGGCTAGTCAAATAGACCAAAGTAGTGAATGGTTAATAGATTGCATTTATCAACATAACCACAGCAAATGTGATGCAAATATGCAAACTAAACATATGGATAATTGTGAAATCTGTCCTGATAGCTCTAAAATATAAATTATCATCATAGGCTCATCATAATGATTTAGGGTAAGCAAAAACGAGGTTTGCAAAATTAGTTTATGATGCACTTGCTTATTATTTATCTTTAAATACCGGTCAGATCTACCTATAATCTGTCTTTCTCAGTTACATGTCATTCTGTTCAATCACATCATGTCACCAAGCTTCAACATGATTAATAAAGTTATTCCTAAACAATTATAGGCCAAGACTAACAAAATGTCATTGGGAAGGTAATTACAACCAACAGGTTCAATTTGAGACTAGGGCTCCGTTTGACCTTCAGCATAGCAGAGCGGGAGAATGAAAGCATTGGTAGAAAGGTCATAGCGATGGACAGCCTCTTCTCACGCGTGTGGCAACACTGCAAATTATCCATAGCAATTTGCAGGTGGTGTGTGCAGAGCATTTCCATAACAGCGCCTATATTTTCCCCCTCTCACTCTCTCCCTCTGACATTTCATAAAAAACTGTCATGAATATTTTCACAGCTGTTTGGTTGTGTGTTTATATTGGTGTTTAGCACGCACACTCACAGGTCAGTACTGAAACCCACTGAGATAGATGTGGAGAGCAGAGCGGCTATGGAAACAAAGATGAATCAGTTTTTTTATGGAATGTGGTGATCTGAGGTTTGGCTTTTGCGGTTTTTGAAAGTGAGGGGTTACAAAAAAAAGGATAGCATTTCAGTAACATTTCAAAGGAAAAAACATTAGGGCATTTATACTTTAGAGAAGGTGCTGATAGAGTATTGAGAGCACAAATCCACTTTGACACCAGTTTGTCTTAAGGCCCGTTCACACCAAGAACAATAACTATAAAGATAACGATATTAGTGTGCACACCAGCAAACTATATCGTCTGTTTATTCTCAGTGCATGCTCATCTGCCGCTTAAAATTCTCAAGATCATTATAGCAGGATTGATTCTGATTGGGTGTCAATGTTTTTACAATTTATCAGCTGGAAAAGAAAATCGTTCTGAATGTGATTCCAACAATATTGTTTATCTCTGTCTTTATCGTTATAGCTGTGGTGTGGCTATTCCTTAATATTGAGAACAATTTTTTAACTGAATCTTTATTGCTATCTTTATAGTTATTATCCTTGAAGTGAACGGGCCTTTAAATCAAGTGTGATTACAGCAAACTGGATTTGCAAAAATACAATTATGTCCACTTGCATGAAATTGTTATTGATCAAAAGATGCTTATGTCAGACTGTGTTGCAACAAACTGACCACTTGATAGATAGGAATGTGTATTAACTGCTTTAACATGACACTAGTTTGTCATCAAGTGTGAATACGGCAAACTGGATTTTCAAAAACACAATTTTTACAGAGCTGTCTGAATTTGTCATTGATCAAAGGATGCATTACATCATTAGCACTTGATAGACGTGATAGTGTAGAATCCGCTTTAACACCGGTTTTGTTTGTAATCAAGTGTGAATACAGCAAGCAGGATTTCTGAAAGTACAACTGTGCACAGCTGTCTGAAATTGTCATTTATCAAAGAATGCTTATGTCAGACTGTGTTTTAAAATTAGCATTTGATAGAAAGGAATGTTGTTAAATCTGCTTTGACACCAGATTATTCTGAAATCAAGTGTGAAAATGGCAAACTGGATTTCCAAAAGTACAGCAATACATACCTTTTTGAAATTTTCATTGATCACAGAATGTTTTTTTCTGCTTGATGACTGACAGAGCACCAGTTTGCAAAATCTTGTGTTTTCCTCAAGGTCTTTGTTACACAAAAGTATTTGCAGAATTTCCTTATGTAGAATTAAATGAATTTTGTGTATGTACCCTAAGGCCCAAAACATTCTTGAGAACAGGCATTTCTAGCTATGCAATGGTATCATGTACACATAAATGAGTTATGGAATGTGTCAGAGCACAATTAATAATGCTAAGTTGTTCACCAGCTAACAAATGTTAAATTAAAGGGTTATTCCCCAAAATGAAAATTTTGTCATTAATCACTTACCCTCATGTCGTTCCAAACCAGTAAAAGCTTTGTTAGTCTTCGGAACACAATTTAATATATTTTGGATGAAAACTGGGAGGCTTGTGACTGTCCCATAGACTGCCAAATAAATAACAGTGTCAAGGTCCAAGAAAGTATGAAAAGCATCGTCAGAATAGTCCATCTGCCATTAGTGATTCAACCGTTATGAACAACGTTTGCACAACGTTATGAAGCAACAACATACATTTTGTACACAAAGAAAACAAAAATAACGACTTTACTGAACAATTTGTCTCCTCTGTGTCACTCCACATCTACGTAGTGCCATTTTTAAGAATCTGAGCAGTAAGCAGGCAGCTTACGCTCTTCTGTGTCAGCCGCGCTGCACTGATGCATTGTTTTCATTCAGAACAAAACGTAAATACACGTAAAAATGTATCCTTGTGGCGCTGCTGACACAGAAGAGTGAAAACTGCCTTTGTACAGCTCAGATTCTCCAAAATGGCACTACGTAGATGTGGAGTGACACAGAGGAGACAAATTGTTGAGTAAAGTCGTTATTTTTGTTTTATTTTCACGTACAAAAAGTACTGTCGCCGCTTCATAACGTTACGGTTGAACCACTGATGGCAGATGGACTATTCTGATGATGCTTTTCATACTTTCCTGGACCTTGACAGTGTATTTTACTTGGCAGTCTATGGGACAGTCACAAGCCTTCTGATTTTCATCCAAAATATCTTAAATTTTGTTCCGAACACAAACAAAGCTTTTACAGGTTTGAAACGACATGGGGGCAAGTGATTTATAACAAAATTTTGGGGTAGAAAATACCTTTAACATTTATTTATAAAAATGTTATTTCTGAATGTTAAAAATGTTCAGCTTTTCTATTTTTTTTAAACACATTTGGTTATGCAAATGTTAAGGGAATATTGCATTTTGTCATTTTGCAAACATAATTGGAATGTTACTTTTGAATGTTCTCAGAAAAAAGTAGTAAAAAAATTTTTTTTGTTACTTTTGGTTGTTCAAATGTTAAAACATTCCATTAACAATGTACAAATAAAGTTTTTGAGCTGACATTTTGAGAACAATGTAAAAGAACAAATCATTTTGAACAACATTGTATTAATGTAACTGGATGAATGTTTGTTCATAACTTTGAGAAAACCTTGCTAAAACGTTAGCAAGAACATTTCATGTTGGCAGGGTTTCTAGCAGGTATTAGCATAAAAATTCTTCTACTGTGGTCAGTTTTCTCTTTCAGATCAACTTATGTCAGGTTAACTAATGTCAACACTTTGAAAGGACCTTGCTGAGCAAGATAGATTATGTAAACATTTTCAGCTCTAGTAGCTACCTGAATAACAACTTATCCAGCATGTAAAACAATGTAAAATATGTATCTAATCTAAAACATCCTGATGCTGAAGTCTTTCGTGGTAACATGTGAGTTGTTGATCTACATATTTAATTGAGTTTCAACAAAAATATGTGATGGCAGGTTGAGCTAGCCAGTTTTAACTTCCTCGTGTTTGGCTAGTTAACACATGTACACACGAGCCTACTTTATCTCCAGTGCACGCTGCATTGTGTACAAAGATCTCTCCACACCTCATCTGTTTATCAGCTCAGGGGGTGGAGCCTCTCATCTGTGGCTTCAGGTAACCAGGAGGATCAGGCCATGTTTGTGCCAGACTGCTTGAACGTGTGTGTCCATGTGTTTGTGTTTTTGTGAATGTTTATTGCTGTTGTGTGTATGACTAATCAGCATAGGCAGTAGATTCACACTCTGCTGTTACCTTGCCACAGTAAGTGTGTGCACGCATGTGGTTATTTTGCGATTAGGGGAACAAAAAGGAAAGAGACACAAAACAAGGGAATGAGAAGCAAGGGGGAGGGGTGACTCTCTGCAAGCCTGTGTCTCGTGGTGTTAAAGTCATGTTTTGCTTCACTGGTTCCATTTGGCAGTCGTTGACCCCCTACAGGTATATGAGTCTACCTTCCCAAGACCGGCATCCAAACTCCTGACTATTCATTACTTAATGATGATTATGCAGTTCCTTGGGACATTTCTCTCAAAAATGAAAATATTATTTAGTTACCTCCATTCGGATTCAAAAGGAGACTAAAGAATAATAAAAACACAAAACTAGTCCATACGGCTTGAGCACTATATTACTATATAATATTATTGTAAAATGACACTCATGCAGTTCATTGGGACAATTCAACCAATAATGAAATTATTATTTATCATTTATCATGCTTTTTAGGATATTTGTTTCAATTTTTGGGGATTTTCTTTTGTGTACCAATAAATAAAAAATGTTGTGGGTGGAATGACATGAGTAAATGATGACAGAATTTTCATTTTTGATTGAGCTGTCCCTTTAATAACAAATACCTTAATGCTTAACATGGCCATGTGAGCTTACTGAGCTCATCAAAATACTCATCTGAGAGCAATTCCAACCACAATAACAAAATAGCACACTACACACCACTTCAATATCACATAACCACCCATTCTACAGGGTGATTTGTATGACAACAAACGCTCATCTGCGACGGCAACCCATGCAATCTAAGTTTGGTTGGCTTTGGTTGAGTTCGGTTGGGTTTGAAAAGCGCTCACAGATGTTGTGGTTGCCCATGCATTGGGCGATGCACATACATTCAGCATATAAATTGTGCAGCGTTAAAGTTAACATTAGCTCAAAAATGATCCTATTTACTTTCTTTATTCTGTGTTACTTTTTATTAATATTATTTTTGCGAACAATTCATTAGTGAGCTTTGCCTTTTGTTTTTGCAATGGCATGATGGGGTTATTGCATTGTCAATGTGATAATGTCTACCTATGGTGTTCTCAACCCATCTTTAATTCAACTTAAATGGGCCATAGGGAAATGGATGGACTAATTACTAAGTAAAACAACTCACACGTTACTTTGGTTCATAATCCAAATGAACATGAAATGATATTCAAATATGATATAATCTGTAAGTGAGACAGTTTTCAGTAAAATTATATCATGTTGACACCTGCAGAACATTCATTATGTTAAAATCTCAAAAAAAAAAAAAATGTATTTTAGGGTTTCATGACACTTTAAGTACAAAAAGAAATCAGTCCAAAATATCTGGATTAGTTCATAAAGGTTGGTGTGCAAGAAACAAACACACTGAAGGAACTCATTTCTCATTTTTTAAGACACACCACATGCAAAACATAGATGTAAAGAACTAGCGAACAAAATGTCCTTTACAGAACGTACAATGGTTCAAGGCCCAGACAACACAGGAAATCATATCTTTAAAGCCGCTTTTCTGAGCTATGCTGATATGCTGGTCTCCTCCATGCATTTCTTCTCAGTACGCTATAGACGTGTCTCCTCGCTTCAGAGCAGGTTCTCGTTTCTCCCCCCAGGATCCCATTAGCTATTCATAGCACTCAAGGAATGTGGTTTCCCCACCCCATGATTTGTTTGCTCTTTCTTTTTTCCTCCTTTCTCTCCACCCTGGCTCACGCTGTGTTTGTGCATGTGTGTGTGTGTGTGTGTGTGTGTGTGTGTGTGTGTGTGTGTGTGTGTGTGTGTGTGCTAAGCGCTGGGCAAGACCGGCTCTTGTCCTGAATCTACATCTGGCATTCAGTGTTCATGTAGGTCAGAGGCTGGTTATGACACAGCGCTCGGTGAAGAGAGCTGGACTCTGCTCAGAGACAGTTCAGTTGCAAAACCCTTTCATGAAACATTACAGAACACACATTTTGCTGTAGAGCGCTACATTAATTTAGAGATTTTAGTAGCAAACAGTAAATTGATGTGGCATATTTATTATCGTAAAAATAATTTCAACTTGTCTCTTAATTGTTTTCACTAACAAAATAAACAATTGTTATAGTCAGTCTTTTCAATGGTTGTAAATTGGGATTTAAAGCAGAAGTGTGAAGCTTGTGATTTTATGAAAACATTTATATTAATTCTTGTGCTAAAAGTTGCGCTCGTCGTTTTCATGACTGTTTTAGGGGCTGTTTACACAACTTCATTTTTTTAACTAAAAAAAAATAAACTTGCAAATTTTTGATTATACCGTTATCGTCCCCGTCTAAACAACAAAATCGTGAATTTGCAAAAACTGTGACATCATGCGCATGCATATAATTTGTTCCGTCAGTATGTTTCTTTACAAAGTAGCATCACCAGCTATTGGCCTTTTATGCATAATACAGTGTTTTTAGTCGTTCTCACGGTTCTGTGTGAACGGGGATTGTTTTGACAACTTTGTTGTCCGTTTTAGTATACATCGTTGTCATGTAAACGCACCCTTAGGGTTCAGAGTTATAAAATTACTTTTCAAAGAATTAGTAACCTTTTTTCACACTAAAATCCTGTTAACATGCATTTTGCTTACATCTTTGTCTATACTTTTAAAACAGGGAGTATTCGACATTTACCATTGTAAGTGTTTTAACTTGCATAAGATTCTCTTTAAACTGTCGCAATGATAGTAGATGAGCTTAAATTAAAAACAATAGCAATAGAAGAAGAGTGCCTACACATTTGCTTTAATACTGCTATAGTCTCCATTTGAAATCTTGAGAATGCAGTGGATACTTAGGTTGCCATATGCAATGTCCTAAACAAACAGTATAACATGTCCTGACCAGAGTCCAAACAATGTATCTCTGAATGTGAAACCGCTGCACAGTGTGACACAGTCCTAACCAATCAGAAGATACCTGATGTCTTATGTACAGTTATGAGGAGTGGGATTTCGAACCAATGAGATTTCACTGTGGGTGTGGTTACCCAGCATGATGATATGGAAAAAGAAACGGAGCAATCAACAACATGTCCAATTGCTTGTTGAGGTAATTAGTGGTTAGGAAAACAACAACAACAACAACAACAACAACAACAACAACAACAACAAATCTGACTCAAATGCATTGCAAAAATTTGTAACTTGAAATTGTTACGTCAAAGCCCAACATATTTTTTTTTCTCAAAATCTTGTTTTAAAAGAAGTTGCTGACTTTTGAAAAGGAGGTTGCAACTTTATAGTTGTAGACAGTATATTGTGACCTCAAAGAAGTGATAAGTGACAGCCAGTGTAACTTAAAGACATCTGCACTGCAACAGAATGATGTGTGACAGATGTCAATTAAATGGTTTGTGCCTGACCAGAGAAATGGTAAGCATAGTACAGATTTTCTCGTGAGAAAGTTTTATGCACGTGTTATGCTGAAATGACAAGAAAATCATGAACATGAAAAAAAGAACAAAAGTACTCATGAGGGACAGCACTAAGGGCCCAGGTCTTATAATAAAAACTTCCCCTTTTGTATTGTTTCTCAACTGAAGTTCCATGACATGTTACATGATTTTATGTTTGTGTAAAAGTGAAACTAGCTCTCAGAAAACATTTGCACAGATAAGAATACTTTAAGTTCTTATCTAAGATGCACATTGCGAATGCTGTGGTTTTGTGTTTTGTATTAATTTTACGTTATTTCTACATCCGTCATGGGAAACAGTATTTATCCCCCCAATAAAGTAAATGAATGACTGCTGTTGGTCACATGCATATTCAGAGAGAGAAGTGCGCTGGGTGCAGACTGTGACCGAGCACGTGCAACGAGCGGCCATGTTCCTGCTGGGCGAGATAGACAGATAAAGACAGCAACACGTGAGGAGGAGTGGGGGATGTGGAGGTGAACAGCGACTGACTGCGAGTGTGAAAGCAGGCACGGTTAACCTGCCAAAGACACACAAGACGGCCAAGAAACAAGTTGTGGCTTGGGACTTTATATCCGGTTGTACCGCAAACAAACAGCTCACACTTGTACGTTTCTGCACACCTGCTGCGTTTTGCTTTTGCTCCTCCCCATCAGCTCGCTTTTACACAGTTTCCTTCAGCTGTACTGAGAGAAAGCCGTTAGGCCGCTGCTTTTCTTCTCTTCTTTTCCTCCAGCCTCCCCCTTTCCTCAACCATAGCATCAGGTCCTTCCGTCCAGCCAACACACACACACACACCGTATGGTGCTACATGCCAGGCAACCTGATATGTCCTTTCTCAGAAGAGCCCTCGATGACTCCAAACACTGCTGCTGTCTCACATTCAACACAAACACATCTGTAAAGCACCACAGATGGACTTACACTGCGCCCTGACCATAGCAAATAAACCTTACGTGAATCATTCCATGTCTCTTTTTACTGCTTGGCTAAATGCCACTTACCAAAAATGACCAGTGTTGGGTAGATTACTTACAAATTGTAGTCTGTTACTGATTTCAAATTGCATGACAAAAAGTAATTTCACATTTTAGGTAATGAAATCAATTACTTTTTGATTACTTGTTTTTCACATTGATTTAAATAAAAGAAAATCAATAAAGTGTAATAACAGGGGGTTTATGACATAACAACAATCAAAATAAAAAGCGTGCTTAAAAAGATTTAATATTTTATATGTTTACCTGCATGTCATGTGACCATTAGCCAATGTCAGAGAACCGTGAACAGGCAACTAAGTATCTTAAAATCTGAGGGGCTTATTCATGTAATATTTAGGAATAATGTGAATTTGTGCATTTTAACGTGTTTGAAAGACAGAAACCTTACGAAGACGATGGCTTTTTTTTATTTTATTTTATTTTTTTAAATGTAATATAATCTAACTACAAGCACTGAAATATATATATATATATATATATATATATATATATATATATATATATATATACAGTATATATATATTAGGGGGTATACCTCAGATACAAGAAAAGTGTATTCTATGACAAATATTTTATCAGTCACTCAGTATATAAAATGACTAATGACTGTCTACAACTATTAATTGGAATTATGTTTAACATTTCATCGCGAGTGCAATGCATGTTCAGAGAGAGACTCCGCCCCTGCACTCTTCTGATTGGCTGTGAGTTTTTGTAGATGTTTCACATTTGGTGTTGACAGACAAATGCCTCTTCTCTGCAATATTGCCACACTGGATTTGGTAAGGAAATTGTGAAAGATGCATTTTTAGTTATCAGATCACGAGGAGTCAACGGAAACACATTGTTGTTTCCACCTGTGTTTCAAATACATCTCCTATGACCACTCTTGCAGGGGTAAAGCGTGTGGCACACAGATACTATTAAATTTATAAACCGATGTTACATAGACTATGCGTGAGAGGGAAAGAAAGTCCATGAAGTTCTTGTTAAAAAGATCAGCATATGTTGTGTTTTGTGATGTGACACTGGTGTGCTAATGTCCTACCGGACTTCCTGACTAACTCAACCAGCAAGGTTTCTTTGGTAAACCGGCTTCACCAGAAAGACAATGCCTGTTGATTAGATTTTTTTTTTTATTTGTTTGTTTATTTATTTTTCTGGTGAAATAAATGGCTATGGTCCACCAGCTAGACCAGTACTAACCAGCATAAACCAGCACAGAAATTCATGCTAAGGTGAGCAGATTTTTTTCAGTTATGGTATCTAAAGCCCCGTTCACACCAAGAACGATAATCAGAATCAGAAATCAGAATCAGAAAGAGCTTTATTGCCAAGTATGCTTGCACATACAAGGAATTTGTTTTAGTGACATAAGCTTCCAGTACACAGAGACAACAACACACAGTCAAAAAAAACCAAAAAACAAAAAACCTTTGCAAATAAATAAGTGTATAAACAATTGTGCTATAAATTATAATAGAATAGGATTGAGTAAGATGCAGGGATGTACCAGGATGGAGAGGTGACAAATAAATATAAGGATATTGCACATTTTTATTGCATAAGTGGGGAACATTTAACTGTTCATGAGGTAGATTGCCTGGGGGAAGAAACTGTTCTTGTGCCTGGCTGTCCTGGTATTTGAGGCTCTGGAGCGCCGGCCAGATGGCAAAAGTTCAACGATGGGGTAACTTGGATGAGAGGGATCCAGAATGATTTTCTGAGCCCTTTTCCTCACTCTGGATGTATACAGTTCTTGAAGGGTGGGCAGGGGAGCACCAATAATCCTTTCAGCAGTCCGATTCATTCTCTGTAGTCTTTTGATGTCTGATTTTGTAGCTGAACCAAACCAGACAGTTATTGAAGTGCACAGGACAGACTCAATGATGGCTGAGTAGAACTGTTTCAGCAGCTCCTGTGGCAGGTTAAACTTCCTCAGCTGGCGAAGCAAGTACAACCTTTGTTGGGCCTTTTTAACAATGGAGTCAATGTGATTGTCCCACTTCAGGTCCTGAGAGATGGTGGTTCCCAGGAATCTGAATGACTCCACTGCAGCCACAGTGCTGATCATGATATGATATGATAAAACTGTTCACATCCTGCTGTAAATGGAAGATGGCTACTCTGAATTTTACAAAAGCTCCACCTTCTCCTGCATGACCATTGTGACATTATATAAAATCCTTCTAAGTGGAAGTTTTTACCATTTTGATATGTCATTTTATTATAATGTACTTATAATGTGTTGCCTTTGTTCACAATTCTAGAACTTGGAAGTGTATAAAACAGTGAGTCAGTGTTTTGCTGTCATCCCATGGATCCATCCAGAGTTTGGAGAGTTGGCATAGACACAAATAACTATTGAGTCTGAGCACTTGAACAGCTCTGAATTGAATTTCACATTGTTACCCATTAACTCTAGTAATTCAAATTAAATGTGAACAGGATTGATTTGGGTCTGGGTCTCTAAATGTACACTTGGTCTGGATCTTGTTCTAGGGTTGTAGTCTCAGACATCTCTAATTTCTTATGTGCTAATGGTGATAATTACCTCAACCACAGTTGACAAAGTCCATAATCACCATAACAGAGATTTTGCAAGACTTCCAGGAAACACTTTATTTTGATAGTTCTCTTTAGACATTCTAGTAACTATAAGTAACTCAAGGATTGTTCTTTTAAGGATGTTTAGATATTTTTACAGGATTTTGAAATTATTATTATTATTATTATTATTTTTGCAGTGTTCAAAAGGTTAAAATGCTGCTTGAGGACTGAAGATGAGACCTTATTTAGTATCCTATTAAATGAGTAAACGAGTGACGTAACGTGTGCCATGTATAACATGTCACGATGAGGTCCAATGTTCAACTGCTGAAGCAAGCTTGGTTTTCCCTGTCTTCCCACACCCTCCTCCCTCCCTCCCCTCCTCCCTCTCTCTCTCTCTCTCTCTCTCTCTCTCTCTCTCTCTCTCTCTTTGGCTGAGTCACTCTGACCACTGCTGCTTAGGAACAAGTGGATTCTTAACGGTGTCTCCATGGCGACCCTGCGGGGAAGGTCACAGTCTGCGGGCTGGGAATGTTTGAAGGTCTGCTGGAAACACACGCAGCAGAGAGGGCTGATCTTTGCCCTGTCTGCTTGTTTTTAGGACACTCTGTGTTTTTATCTGCTCTTAAACTCATTGGCTGTTTGTTCAAACAAATATTCTTTACAGTCATTGTTTCCCAGCATTAATCTGAATATAGGAGCGTGTTACTCAATCCTATTTGTGAAATTACGGATTTGATTGTGACCTAGTCAGAACGATGAAGAAAATCTCATCCCGTGAAGCTGAAAAATTCTGTGAACTCACTGCCAAAAGCAAGTTACAGTACGAGATTGTGTAAGCCCTGTCAACCTGGTAAACAAAAACAGTTTTCCGAGTTTAACCTCTGATTGTTTTTGTTTCAGATTGTGATTGTTTCAGTTTAGTTTCAATTAAGTTGGATCGCATATACAAGCCAATCATGAATAAATTGGATTCTCCCCACAAATGCATACTGTATAAAACCGCCTCTCTAATATATAATACTCCTTCATCTACATGGATGCAATGCACAGAATACAGTCAGCAAGGAACAGTTCACTAATGTGACTACACACAAAACATGAATTGAGCTGATTTTCCTCTATATGCGTAAACCTCACTAAGCTTTCATCAAAACTCTTGAGATCTTATTTGTGGATAAGCATGATGAACTACTGGTCTCACTGAAAAAAAAAAACAGAAGTAAAAAAAAAAACAGAAGTACTTCAGCTAAAGTTAAGAAATATAATGTGTGATGTTTCTTTTAAAAGGGGGTGTATATGCATGAGATGATGTTGTAAAAACATAAGAAGTTTATCTTAATAAACACAGATATAATGACATGATAATAGTCATAGATTCATATCTGCTTAATCACCAAACTAAAAACTGCAATGTGTGGCCACATTCCTGGAGGCTGAATTATCGTCTTTTCTTTTTCCACTTCTAATTTTGTAATATATAATAGAGTTGAGGGAATTTTTTTTATGAAAATAGCACATATGTTATTGAATCAAGAGGGATGATAAACTGAAAAAGGAAAATACAAATAAATAAATAAATAATAATAAAAAAGTTTGCTGGATTTGGCTAATATTTTATAATTACATAAAAAAATATTAACTGATAAATAATGTGGTTAATTGTGCATTTAAAACAAAAACAACAACAACAACAAAACAACAACAAAATTTTTTTTTTTTAAGAAAATATGAAGGATTCTTGCTGCTTTTTAAACTTGCCATTATGGCATGTATAAAGTTGATTGTCAAGGCATTATGGGTATTTACCCACAGGTCTCTGATATTCTGGTCTTAATAAATGGTACTTGTAGTATATCTCTTTCAGTGTAAGTCTATGGGATTTTTATTCCGGTTATCAACTACAAGGTGAAAGTCTCAAGCTTAGGAAAGATACAGCACATTAGCAAATGCAGCATAATTCTGCATTTCATCTGTTCATCTTCATATGTTTGGTGGAAAATTTGAATCTAATTTAATATGGCTACATCCTAGGAAAAGTCTTTACAAATACAACCCAATGCACTGTGTTAATATAAAGGAATTTTCTGTTTTGATTTTTCACAGGTGTTTGACTTGTGTTTTGAATTACACATTTACACGGTGCATTGTGTTGTGTTTTATCAGAAAAAGTACTGATGATTTTCTGCTGGAACATCTATGGATTTTTTTTTTTTTTATATTTCAAAAAAGTGAAAAAAGCTCTCTGCTTGTTTTGATAAACTCAAATTCTCAAAGGTTTCACACCTTTTGAATGACTCTCACATACCTCACGTACTCACTCTCTCTTTCTTTCTCTCTCTCTGTTCTCTTTTGTGTGTGTGTGTGTGTGTGTGTGTGTGTGTGTGTGTGTGTGCGTGCGTGCTGCTGGTGGGGGAGGGGCGATCGACACTCAAAGGGAGTTTGAGAACAACACCACTGACTGCTGACCTTTACACACACACACACACACACACACACACACACACACACATCCCTCCACACTTTCACTCTTTCACAAACTAATGAACCATCTTTGAGATGTCACACTTACACAATTAACATAATAAGGATTAAATAAACCAATAGTTTTCATACAGATAAATATTTCAACATCTTTCCAGCATTTTTCAGTGCTTGAGAAGCAGCACTGTGTTGATATTCCTTAAACATTCTTGATTTGATTTGCTCTAAACTCCCAACGTTTAGTATCAAACTGTTATAAATTCAGCCTGAACCTGTTAACATACAGATTCTTCTTTATAGGTCATTTCAGTCTTGTGTGCCATTTAATCTGTATTTGAAAACAGTCTTTTAAGATTAAAACCACCAGACACACTGATTAAATGTTCAACATTAAAAATGCAACCAGCAGCAAAGATGTCATGGTGATCCTTGCATACTCAATTCTGATTGGCCAGACACATCAAAATTACAAATTGCCACGCCCGCTTTTACAGGACAAATAAGGTGGGTAGCTCCAGCTGGGACTTGTGAAAAGCTCTAAAGGGAAAGTTGTGCAGAAAGCCCTTATATGGAAATACTGAAGGTGTGTTTTATGCAAATGACTAACCTCTCACTTGACATTCATTAACATTAGAACGAGGTTAAGAACAAATTAGTGTACGCATGTGTTGTGAATTAGGCAGACATTTTTTTTTTTTTTTTCAAAAGAACTGTGCGTACAAATACTAAATAATCCACGCAATTATTAGTGAATGAGACCCAGTGTCTCAGGAAATGCAAATCTACTTTAATAATTAACTCAAAGGATTAATCTGTTCTTTAAGGAATATTTAAGTTAAGCTCAACTGAAAGCATCTGTGACATCCTATAAATAACTGTCAATTAAACACACACACACACACACACACACTTTAAATCAAATGTACAATGGTACTACCACTCTACAGTTGTGTATAAGTTAATAAGGCCCAAAATATTATGCAAGTGAATGCAAATGTTTAGACTCTGCAAGCTTGATTTTCTTGCATCAGGCCGCAGTTCATTACACATTCTCAGCATTGCAGCATTTGACACTCTTCTTCTGGTCACTTTTCTCTTTCAGCTTAGCAACTGTCAGAATCTTGCTGAGCTACAGTAGTTAAACTGTCAACATGTTTATAATTATCTGGCCATATAATTCTAAATAACTCAATTGCTGAGTCACAGCAAGGTAACTATGTGCAATGGGACTGAATGTTTACAATGCTTTTGGCCAGCGTAGCATTCGAGTTACTTGAGTGTATTTGTAGTCTCTGTCCTAGTTTATATTATGTTTCTGGCCTGTTTTTATCTGGGTTAAACTATTCAACCCAGAATCATCTGAAAAAACAAAATTTTCACGGCTAACTAGCAGTCCCCGCAGCTCTAATCATACGTGACAAAAGCTCCACCTCAGATGGGAGCCGCCCGGTGACATATGCCACGCTGACCTGCCCAAGCCACGCTGCTTGGCTGGGCTTCGCTATTCTCAGCCTTGAGTAGCTCAGAATAATTACTGCTAATGAAGGGATGGTGAATTTCACTCTTGTGCCTCTCCTGTTGTGAATCATTACAACTGCATTGCAAATAACAAGTAGAATCATGTTTGTACTAGAAGCAGCAGGGAAGAGCCTTTCACTTTCAGTCCATTGTTTTCTTATGTATATATTTCTTGCTTCGTTGACATAAGAATATGATTGGAAATGAGAATAGTAAAGTCAATTAAAATCACAAAAACACATTATCTGAATGAGGTAGAGACATATGATGATCCCAGTGGAATGAAAGAACACTTTGTTTTGTTTTGTAATAGTCGTAATAGTCGACCCTGAAAAAACATTCTGAAAATTCTGAACATTCTTTCATCATTTATCCACCCTCATATGACTTCATTACTGGATGAACTATTCCTTTAATTTCAGTGTAAGAAAAACAGAAATCATCCTGAGCCTCTTCCAGTCTTAGATTAGTTTGTGTCTGCCATGAAAAGCTGACTTTGTGTGGGTGGCTGACAACTGGCTTTCCCCATATATATCAGCTCTGGCAAGTCTAAAGTCTAATAAGATCGAGTCACAGTGATGTGCTGCTCATATCATGAGAGTGTGAGAGTGATAGATGGCACATAGCCATAGTGAATAGAGTAGAGAGAGGATGAAATGTTGCTTGAGAGGAGAGAAAAGAAAAGAACACTAAAGCTTTGTTTCGAAACCTAGTGTGTTGCCTTGCGACTCTCAACATTGGCAGCTGCTTTGTAATGCAACATCCTAACTGACGTGTTAACTCTTAAATTACTGATTTGTTATGCTTTGGGGTCACACAAACCCTCACTCTTCAGGTAACAGGTACAGGAGACTCAACTCACGACTGATTACAGTAGAGTCTGATGTTAGCATGTTTCCTAAGCGAAACAATTTGTAACAATTTTCGATTTTGGTGAATTAGTGGCCAATTCATATGATTTGGCATACTCTCATTAGTATGTTTTCATACAAAATGTTAAGTTTATGGGTGGTTTCAGGTTTATGTTTTTTTAATGAATTTTATGAATGAAATCACACAAATGAATACAAAATTGCCAATGTATGTTATATTTTGTCATGAGATCGGATTTAAGTGGCTGTGTTTTCACAGACAGAAATAACAATGCATAATACACATGCCGCAGTGCTATTTTACCATATTTCCAGTGCATATTCACCTTAAACCCCGTTCAGACTGCATGATTTTAGCCCGGTTTTGTCACAATCTGCTTGCCATAGGGGTTCGTGGAGATTCGTATATGACAATGGGCGTCGGGATGCAATCGTTTCATCTCGTGTAGTGTGTCTTAGTGGACAACAACCAATGCCATGTCTGCAACACTTAACGTCAACACAGAAAGTCTAGCATGTTACATTTTTTTCACATCATCCACGACGAGTTCCGTCACATCTATGACACAGGCCAATAGAGGCACAGAAGCACCTTCATACATGCTTTCAAACATGGCGAAACGAAAGAGAGACAACAGTATCGGTCCTGCTAGGTGAAATTTTACAATAAAGGAGATACTCGTGGCGCTATGGCAATAATACATATATGATGTTTTCTTGAGGGATTACTGCAACAGAGTGAAAAAGGTCAGTTAAAAACTATTTTCCCTCAGTTCTCTTTGACAGTCTTTTTAATGCAATTCAGATTTGTGTCCACGGTCAGGTTTTTTTTTCCTTTTGGGGCTTTTCTGACCACAATACAGGGCAGAACATGCTGTTTTCTAGCCATTGTTTGTTTACGCTCATGTCACCTGTCTAGTCCTGTGCTATCGATGATAGCACGCACATCATTAAAGATGGCAAGTGAAGAATGTTTGGGTAGGAACATCTAATCTGACATGTTTCTTGTTCATGACACAACAAGATTTTAGGAGTCAAAATCGTGTAATCTGGCAAAGTCACTGACATAACTGACAAAACAATCATGTAGTCTTGAACCGAGCTTTAGGATATGCAGGTTGTTGCCTCATTGAAAATACGTACCTGTGCTGACCGAAATTATTACGTTGCTTCTTTGAGACACTTCCAAATTGAAACGTCCAGTGAGTTATGCTAAAAGTGCATTAAATGTTATACAAAACTTTTCTGAGATCAGTTATGATGGAAGTTGAGAGAGGATTATATTAGTTAACTTTAGAGAGTTGTGAGAAAGAATACATTGTTCATTCTGGTAAAACGTTATTTTTGTCTCTAGCCTCTTTAGTTTCTGTTTCTGGATGTTGTGTGGGAATAACTTCATGCACTTAGTAAATGATAGACTTATTCTGTGAAAATAACTCACACACGGACACAAAAGCAGCATGTAGCCACCTGCCACTGCTGTTGAAGTTCAACTCCTCCCTTCTCAAAAAGGAAACAAGACTCATACACAGACTGCTTGAAGAAACAATGAACAAGGAATGGAGAAGAGTCGGGTGGGGGTGAAGAGGGACAGAGGCCTTGGATTAAATGAAGGACAAAGACAAGCTTGAGTTACATCAGCGCTTTCAGCCTTAACACTGCGCTTGACTCACAGCCAGGAGAAAGTTTTATAGCTCTTTCTAATCTCAAAAGGCATAAAGGACACATTCTCAGTCTATTTTTGACACACAATATGAATATAGAGCTATAGCTCATATGACTTAGAATTTGAAAAGAGATGTCTGAGTTCATTTTCAGATATGATAATTTGTATCTTGCCAAATCTGAGGACAGTTTGAAAGCTGAAACTACATAATTTGAGAAATCGAGACGTAATTAAGATCATTTCGATTTCATTTTTTCTTGGCTAATATTCAGCATCAAACCCTCACTTAGTTTGTGACAGTCTGAGAGTGTTGTTATAGTTCATTATGAAGAAGCAATTAGTGTGAGATGTGTCATGATGTGTCAGTGTGATGATGCATTCAGTGTGTGACATCCAGAGGGCCCTGATGATATTGAAACCTTCAATATATGATGTCTTCTGAATGTTTGTTGACAGATTGGGCATAATTTCAAACATGACGGATGCATTTAACACCATTATTAGTGTCACATGGCAATGAAAATGACTGAATTCAACAGAAAAGTTATATGCGCAACATTTACGTGCCATATGTGATTACAACTCGCCTGAAAGCAGTTTGACCAGTCTGCAAATATTATTGACTTACCAGATTTTTGGAGAGCAAACATGCATATGTGCATGCAAGGGGTTAGTGTGAGTGAATGTGCATGTGCTGCCGGACCCTCCCCCTCCCTCCTCAGGGCCGTCGCCGTGGCAGCCTGATTATGTAAGTTGTTATCCAATCAGAGCGCGGCTGCATTGCTGTGTCCCGTGCAACTGCTGTTTGTTTGCATAGCAGATAGTCCTGTGGTAGTTTAAGAGTTCAGGACAAAAGCACACACACCTACAAAGCATTTATGTAACATTTCACACGACAAGCCTTTGTGAGCGCTGCTAAGTACAGCAAAAATATTCATTGTCATCATAACAATAAGACTGGATAGAAATGAGCTTTGTGATGCTTTAAATTCTTTCATAGAACAAGTTGCAGTGCTGTATATACATTTAGGTGATAGATTAATATTGTATAGAGATGTGATCTATGACAGTTTCACTAATGTATTGACATGTTTCATAAACATACGTTAGATGATTATGGTAATTATAACAAGTGAAATATGCTGCAAAGTCCAGAATCACTATTTTTAAACAAGCACCAAACCATATTTAACTTATAGTCATCATCACCCAAAAATCTCTAGCAACATCTCATAACACCAAAGTAACCTTCCGGAACACAATAGCAAATGCATAGTAGTGTGTTACAGTAATTTTAGCAAATACCTAGCAATAACAGGGCAAACAAAAAAAATGCCTATTTCTGTTATGAAAGTCTAGATGGCACAGTCTGATGGGTTCTTAACGCAACTTGATGATATTCACAGTGCTAAACTACTTGACATACACAACCAATGAGCTTGCTACTTTACATTAAATGGTTGGTTAGCATTCGCAAGTGCATTTCGCAGCACAGTGAACACAACACAGTGCCTCTGAAACCCTCCACCTCCCCAGCTCCACCTGTATGGATCTGCTATGGGTTATTCTATATGCTATTGGTGCAGCAGAAGTATGTTATAAATTCTCACAGCAGCGTATCAATGTATGTATTGGCAGAAGCAAGTTCCTGTACTTTCTTTGCAGCAATAGCAGCAATAATCTACAACAACAGCAATAACCAAAAGCTGCAGCAATTCAGTACTTTAACATTGTCATATCCTTACCATGCTAAAATCTTTAGAGTGTTGTCATGACAGAAATGCACTAAAACCAATTAGAACACCTTAGCATCCACCTAACAACATATCATAACCACAACCATAAAACCCAAAGAGTTGTGATAAATCATTTAAATTAACCCTTTTCGGGGGGTTTGATTGACAGTCAGTCTGGGGTGCGTTTCCCAAAAACATTGTTAGCTAACTATGGTCATTAGTTCCATTAAACTCTATTGGTAATGACAGAACTTTCGACCGCTTGCTTTTTGGAATCATAATCATAATCATAACGTTGGATATCGTCCAACACACAAAGCAGCCAGGAAAGTTAGTAGAATGTATATTAACTCTATCCGTGCCATGAGACAACATTCATGAGACAACGCTTCCCTGCCAAACACGTAATTTTCTGGGTTTCCGCATTCTCGCTACTATACACTAGAGGAGAGCGCTATCACGTATCTCCTGAATGAGTCTTGAATGTGACGATCAAAACACAGACCAGGAAGATGCAGAAATGAGCAATCTCATATGTATGCATATACATATGAAAAACTATGTGATCATCAACACTAAATACAGAGTTCTGGCATGAAACTCAGATGACGCAGTCCAATAGGTCTAACTCAGTCTGACGTAATGACTTCCTTATCACATGGCACAGCAGATTGTTTCTCTGCTGTATTGGTAGCCAATGAGCTCGCTGCTTAACATTCATATATATGACATAGCAGTGCAGCTTGCTTCAGAAACCCTCCACCTTCCCCAGCTCCACCTGTATAAATATGCTATGAGGTGATTCATGTATGCTATGGGGTTATTTTATGTATGTTATATTTGCAGCAGCAATATTTCTTACATGCTCACAGCAGTATGTTGTGGATGTATTGGCAGCAGCAAGTCTCGGTACTTGCTCTGCTGCAGCAGCAGCATAGCAGATCTATTCCGCCAAGACCAAATACATTAACATTATCATGTACATTACCATGCCAATCCCTCCAAGAGCTGTCATGACAGAACTGCATATAAGTGTAAACTGCCTAATAATACGAAATGAAATGTCAATCCAGAAAGTGCTAAAGGCCTGTCCAAGCTTTGGGAGTGCTGATGGAAGCCATCTACTGCATCTTTGCTTTGATAATATTACTGAATATGATCCAAATGTAGTATTTGATAAAAATGCGATTTTCTCAGCTTTTAGCTCAAAATGTTGCTTTTCTATAAAACCTACCTACATTCAAGTGTTGATTAAAAAAAAACAATGCTTGTCACGATGTGCCTACTGTGAGGAGCGATGAACAAAGAGCGATGAACGAGGAGAACACAGGAGAATCATAATCAACAGTCTTCATTGACATCTGGTAAATCAAACATAGGACACAGGATTGATGTTCAAGAAAGCACACCAGACACTAGGAAACACAGGGTTTAAATACACATGGAAACTAATATGACACACCTGGGATACTAAATGGGGAATACCTGGAACAAATGATAATAATCATGACAGGAACGGGAAGGACAAAATAAGGCATAAAAATAACATGGAGCACGTCAGGGGGAGGAAAAAAACACATACAAAACACGGAGCAGAGTCTGACATGACTCCCCCCTCCCGGAAGACTCATCGTGCCTCACAACATCCAACGGGATGCCATGGTGGATCAGGCAGTTCGGGGAGCCATGGTGGAGCAGGCAGCATGGGGAGCCATTGTGGATAGGGGAACTCAGGAGGCCATGCCGTATCAGACAGTTCAGGAGGCAATGACGGATCAGGGGACTCGGGGAGCCATGGTGGAGCAGACATCAGGAGACCATGGCAGAACAGCCTCCAAGGCCGCAGCCGCGCCCCTAGCCCCCACACCGGCCCTTATGGTTGAAGCCCTATAACCCCCCCCAACCCCGCACTGCAACAACAAATTATTTTAATTCAAGTATTAAATTGTTTTATGCTTTGGAGTGTGCCACTATATATATATATATATAAACGAAAATATTTAAACATGGAAATACATCCCCCCCCCCAAAAAAAAAAAAAAATACTGGGGGACGGCTGGAGCCCTATAATATGGAACAGGGTCATGAGTGCACTCTGGAGGCACAGGAACCGGAGGACACTTTCGAGAAGCAGGCTCTGGACTGGATTCAGGGACCGGAGCCCTCACAGGAGCGAACTCTAAAAAAAAATGTTAACAGGATGTTATTTGTTTGTTTGTTTAATGTGACCCCCAAGCCATAACAGAAGTACTTTTAAATCTAATAATAACAACAATAATAAACACTAACAGATCTCCCTTTATATTAATTTAATAAAAAACACATACAATTTAAGTTCAACATTTTCTATACATTCTAAACATTTTTATGTATTTGTAATTTGTAACAGTGTGTAAAAAGCACATACTGTAGTGTTAAAGAAGCATTTCAGATACAGTGTGTTTTGGGAGCTCAGCCAGCCTCTGGATAGAGAGAAAAAGAGAGAGAGAGAGAGAGAGAGAGAGAGAGAGCGCTCTTTAGTGAGAATGAGGAAGAGGAGAAAGGTAAAGTTGGTGAGAGGTGAGAGGGAACGCTCTGTGCTGTTTATTCAAGCACTGACAGCTACAATAGAGTTTCCTTCTGCCAGTCGGGATTGCATGTGCACACACACACATGATTGTTTCTGTAAATTGTGGGGACTTTCCATAGACTTCTATTTATTTTATACTGAACAAAAATATTTTCTATTCCCCTAACCCAACCCTCACCCTAACCCTAAACCTATCCCTTACAGAAAACCTGTTTGCATTGTTACACTTTCAGATAACCATCATTTAATATTTATAATGAATGTTTTTCCTCAAAATGTTTTCCATGTCAAATTTTTTTTATTTTTTTTTTTAGGTTTTACTATCCTTATGCTACATTTGGTCCTTACAATTTAGCATAAACAAGTACACCCACACACACACACACACACACACACACACACATAGAGTGACGTATGGGACAGCTGAAGTGGACACTGGTTTAGCTGAGTGCACAGAGTGTACAAAAACTGATAATCTTCACACACACATACACACATACTGGGAGTTTACGGACTGTTCTTAGAAAAGCTCACTCAGCATTCTGTTCTAGAACGCTCCCAGCATGAGAGAGATTCACATCATTACAGCTTGTGCTGTTTCACACATCACTTGTTTTCCTTTTATTATAATTTTTCATCCAGTCGTGATGTGAGTAATTTTTGATGATAAAACACTTTGTCCACTCCCAGTTTAATGTGCAGAAACTGTAAGTAAGGCATTGGTAGACTGACTTTCAAAAGACAATGCAGGCTGTAACCTCCATAGACTTTGAAGCGGACAAGTCCTGCAAGTAATTAGCAATGGCCATATTGCCACATGGAAGTATAAAAAAAAAAAAATAATTTAAATTTGACACTTGTTTATGACCGACAGTAACATCCAATGATGCAAACTACTCTACCTTTTTTCTTCAAGTTTTGCCATTTTAAATAGAAAATTACATGTTGTATCATGGCAGTATTCAATGTACTGTAATTCCGAACTGAATGTGACGAGACTACAAACATTTTGGCTTTTCGACAAATTAGGCATAGAAAAATAAGTGAATATGTGCATATTTTAAAATATTATTTGCAAGTAGTTCAAAATTATTGTTTCCCAGCAAGTACTAGACATAAAATTTCATTCACTGTTCTTTTTCTTCATAAAAATAAGTTGCAGGTGGAGCTGTTTGTCTGAACAATGGAACATAAAAATGATGTTAAGGAAACCTGTTCAGTAACATCATAAATAAGGTTTGATTCCTTCATTTCTTAGTACAAGATGGTAACAGTAGTGACTGTTTTGTCATCATTGTATTAATTTCCAAGCTGTATTTGACAATTTTAAAGACGTGTGTTTTCTTTCTTGACTCTATCACTGGCATTTTAGAAACTCAGAGGTCAGTGTGTGCCAGAGTGAGTGTCTGCCTGTGTTTGTGCTGTCTGGGTACAATTTTGCAAGAGCGTGTGGTTTGGCATATTTAACTCTTCCTCTTTAGGCTTCGGGTCTTATCAGGAGAAAACACCACACCATTTACATGCACACAACGTCCACAGACACACGCTTACAAAAGACGGATGTTGAAAGATCGAGTGCAAAATGGCATAAGTTTGAATTAACATATGCATAATAACAATTTGTATAATCTGAATAAGCAGAAAGACAAGCTCAGCATTATTCTTGTAATGTAATTTCTGAAAGAAATTCATTTAACTAGGCTATAAAAATAACACAACATACAGTAAAACAAAAAAGACTTTTTACACATTCTGAATAAAATGTGTAAATGCAGATACTAGGTGGAATGCAAATATAATGTGATTATGTCGGAAATATGCAAATTAATGGATGACGTATATCGGCAGTTGGGTTTTCCTGCACTGCTGTGCGGATCCTAACTTGTTCTTGTAACTGTATTATCAGTCTGCTAACCTGTTAACAGGTTACTGGGTTGATACAGCACTTTTAAGGAAAAAAATAACAGAGTGCCTATTTACACTAAGTGCAAATAGCCCGCCTTTTTGGCAGAAGCTATTTTGCACTAGCTCCACCCACAAATGCCTGATTGGGCTGGACAACATTACAAAAGATGGCCGTCATTTGAAGGTTTCAGTGATGTAGATGATAGAGTTATTGGTGCATTCTTTATGACGCGATTGACCCGAGTTCGAATGTGCCTTTTTGCCGAACTCATTCTTGTCCCATTTCATATATCACATCGGAAAGGCATTTATTTTCAATAAAAATAAAGGAAATAATCGATAAGTTTAAAATAAAGTATTGGATAGGGTTAGGGTAGGTGTAGGGAGGTATTTTATTCTCCTAATCATTTTAATAATTCAAATAAAAATGATAATTTGCGCTCAATACGTTATCATTGCAAACTGTTTTACAATGTACTACAATACTGAGTTGCAGATAATTGCCACTATTTGCAATAAGTAGTGTAAACTGCAGAAAAGATTGCTATTTTGACATAGTGTAAATAGAATCCATTGCAATTTACACTTGGTGCAAATAGCCGCTGTCAAAAAAATAAAAAATAAAAAGTAATCATTGGATTTTTCAAAGTTCTGGTAAAGCTTGCTTGAAGCAAGTCTTTTTTTTTTTTTTTTTTTTTTTAGTTGGAAGTTAGTCTGAAAGCTAAAGTTGATTAGAGACTGTTGAGTTGTGATCTGTCCAGCATATTGATTTCATTTTCACAGACAGTAACGTCTGAAAAATAGAGCATCTAGACAGTGTGAGAGAGAAATGAAGGTCTCTCCATCACTTTGTCAGATCACTCAGTGCTTATTTCCATATCAATATTTGAGTGACACTAAATGATTTCAACACAACAGGGTGCGTGACAGAGCGGCGCCCGAGCAGCGCTTTCTCTTTTGCTTGTGTGGGTGTGTGAGAACTTGTGGTTGGGACTGTATATGGGCACTTCATGAATATTGCTGTTCATTTGCTGCCATTTCATTCAAAGGAAACAAAACATGTTCATTCTGTGTCATGGTGGCATTTCAACTTCAAGTAATAATTCATCCCAAAACGACAATTCAGTCATCATTACTCACCCTCACGTTGTTATTTGACTTCTTTCTGCTGTTGAACTCTAAATGAGATGTTATGAGGGATGTTTCTTGCTACTGTTTCCCATAAAGCGAAAATGAAAAATGACAAGGTGATGCAAGGTGATAATTTTCAAAGAAGAACAGCAACCACGAATTCTCCATTAATATGCATACAGTCGGTATGTTTTTTCCATCAAAACTATTATACGGCATCAGGCGATTTAGAAAGTAGCCTAAGGTAAATTGGCTGCTTTTATGTTTTTTTGTCCTTTTGGAGCATCACAGCCTCCATTCACCTGCATTACACTTAAAAAAAAAATAAAAAAATAAATGAACATTCCAATCTTTTTTTTTTTTTTTTTTTTTTGAAAACCATTTCTTTAAGCTCACCTTCTTCATGTAAAGTAAGTGTGAATGCACTTGTTTATGTGTGTTGTGGTAGACGCATCCTGTGTTTGTGGGTGTTTGCAGCAGATGCTGAGTTCACATGTGACTAACACTGGTTCTCTCTCAATGGCACATCCTACCGTTGACTGATCATGTGCTCTGCTCCATCCATTCTGACTGCAGATTTCAAAAGCTCTATTTGTTTATCTACATCTTAGATCATTCTGTCCTGACACTGAAATCTTCTCAGATGAGTTTCTTCATCTTCCTGCACTGCATTGCCAGTGAGCATATAAACAGAGAGATATACAGATAAACTCGCAATGCCAAGAATTGTTCCAAAACTAGAGAGCTGGCTATACTGAGACAGCATTTTAATAATTAAGCTAAATCATATGCACCAAATGAGAAGACTTCCAAAAGGTAAAAGAGACTTCCAAAAAGAAAATAAGTAAATAGATAAAAATGGCTTTTTTGTTTAATATTAGTGAATCAACTTTAATACATTGATTTTATGGGTATAATCGGGGGAAATTGGTCTTTTCGCTAACAGTTTACTCTTACCACTTTACACTGTAGTCAGCAAATATTAATGCTGAGGTCTTCCCTGTTTTAGCCATTTTTTTTAACAGAGAATATTACTATTTAGAACTCAAGACAAAGTCTTGCTCCGTTTAAAGGAGTATTTAGACTGGAGGTGTAACAACATGCTTAGGTCAAGAGGAAAAGTATAAATATATATTAATACTCTGTCAGCACATGACAGTCCTGTTTCATAAGTCTGAAAGGTCAGATGCATGAGTTATATTGTTCCTCTATCTTGGTTCTCTCTTGCAGAAAAAGGGTTTTGATTATTATTATGTTATTCCTGAGTAGTAAGAAGCTGGTTGGTTGTTGGGGAGTTTTTTATTAATGTTATTTTTTTTGTATTGATGTTGTTGAAATTATTAGGACAACACTAAAAGCCTTTATGCATAATGCATTATAAAAAGTGTTCATAATGTGCATTGTAATGCATTATATCTTTTCATAAATAATTGTAACCAAATTGCAATATGAAAAACTATAATGAAAATGTAATATATGAAGGTTTGTTTGCCATTTGTTTTAATGCATTATATTTCTAAAGGTGTAAATACGAATGCATTAATGTTATTATGTATTATAACTGTGGTTAAAATTATTTATTAGATCCTACAGTGCATCGTTAGGTGCATTACATGGCATAATTAATGCATTCAAATTACTTTTATAATGCATTATACATAAACGTTTTAGTGTTAGGCTATTATTTATTATTTTCTTCCTTTAACATCCATGGAAATTTCCATTAAACAAAAGGTTCTTTATATTAAAATAAAATGGTTCTTTGGATTTATAAATGTGCTTTACACTAAGAAAAAATAAAAGTTCATTGTGGAACTTTTCACAGAAGGTTCTTTTAGTAAGTTCTTCTGTGGCACTGCTGTAAAAACCCCCTTTTTGCATTTTTATTTTGAAGGGTGCAATACAAGTTTTTGTTTGTTTGTTTATTTGTTTGTTTGTTTGTTTGTTTTTCTTGTGCATGTCTATATATTTTAATTGCATCTGATTGACCTTTTTGCATTTTGTTTCTTTCGTTCACCCTGTCCTGTTTTCTCCTCATCACATCTGTCTTCAGGTAACACACACACACTGTTGCATCAATTACTTCCCTTCTGCAGACATTAGGACGCCCCTTTACCTGATTACAAACCCTTCTCCGTGCAGATGGAAGAAGAGAATGGGAGAAAGAGGGATCACCACAGGCAATCATTTCAGTATAATCCTGTTTGTCTTACAGGGGTCTGTTTCTTATAACTCAACATAAGATTGAATAAGGATGTTATAGACCATAGATGTGATATGCCTCATTTAGGTTAGGGACAACAGCTCAATATAACTGTGTTTGTAGGTCACATCTGGGACAACTTTCCCAAAGTCAAACTTACTGAAAAAACACAAACCATTTTAATACAAACAAAAGATTTTAAATATAACTTCAGTGATGGAATCCAACACCTGTTGAAAAGCTCACAGAGCTGTTTTGCTGTCTACAACATAGGCATCTTAACCAACATGGAAATAAGTAACAGATTTGAAGGATTATTTATGTATGCCTCACAAATAGCTACCTCATATGAATCACACTAGACACTTGACTCACAACTGAGTCTGGTGTTAGTACAAGTGATAATATACACAAAAAAAGCATGCATAAAAATTGGGTGTAATAAACAAATATTTTAGCAATGCTTTTTGTTATTAAATTAATTACATTCACATTTAGTCATTTAGCAGACACTTTTATCCAAAGCGACAACAGCAATCAAAATCAACAAAAGAGCAATAAAATGCAAGCGCTGTGACAAGTCTCATAATGCAGTTCATGTAAGTTAATGCAGTACATATAGCAAGGTTTATATATATATATATATATATATATATATATATTATATATATATATATATATATATATATATATATATATATATATATATATATATATATATATATACACAGGTGCTGGTCATATAATTACAATATCCTCAAAAAGTTGATTTATTATACTAATTCCATTCAAAAAGTGAAACTTGAATATTATATTCATTCATTACACACAGACTGATATATTTCAAACGTTTATTTCTTTTAATTTTGATGATTATTGCTGACAACTAAGGAAAATCCCAAATTCAGTATCTCAGAAAATTAGAATATTGCTTAAGACCAATACAAAGAAAGGACTTTTAGAAATCTTGGCCAACTGAAAAGTATGAACATGAAAAGTATGAGCATGTACAGCACTCAATACTTAGTTGGGGCTTCTTTTTGCCTGAATTACTGCAGCAATGCGGCGTGGCATGGAGTCGATCAGTCTGTGGCACTGCTCAGGTGTTATGAGAGCCCAGGTTGCTCTGATAGTGGCCTTCAGCTTTTCTGCATTCTTGGGTCTGGCATATCGTATCTTTCTCTTCACAGTACCCCATAGATTTTCTATGGGGTTAAGGTCAGGCGAGGCGACCCATGTCTTGCATACGGCTGTTTCAAAATACTAGTAGACTAGTAGAAATAATTTGTAAAAAAAAAAAAAAAAGAAAAAAAGATAGAATAGATTTAGAATAGAGAGTGCTAGAGTTGGAGGGTCAACTAAAGATGGAAGAGATGCCTAAGGACTCAGCTGCTGGGATTGAGTTGGGCAGCTCATTCCACCAGGAGGGAACAGTTAATAAAAAAGTCTGTGAAAGTGATTTTGTGCCTCTTTGGGATGAACAATAAAGTGACGTTCACTTAGAGAACGCAGGTTTAAGTTTTTGGTTTAAGGTTTAAGGTTTTGCACATAAGTCTGAAGTATTGAATTTAGGTAAAGGGGTGCAGAGTCAGTGGAGGTTTTGTAGGCAAACATCAATGCCTTGAATTTTATGCAAGCAGCTATTGGTAGCCAGTGCAAATTGATAAACAGAGGTGTGACTGTCATGTTTTGCTACTGTGCGGGAACAAGGAGCTAGGAACGAGGAGACCAGGAGACCAGGAGTACATCAACAAGGAATTTATTCACTTCATGTGGAATCACACATAGCACAAGGACATTACCATTACCTGACAAAGGAACTCAAACTGGGAACACTATTTAATACAACAGGATAATGGGAAGACGAGACACACCTGGGATACAATCAAAACAAACGGGGAACACTTGGAATGAAATCAATCAACATGAGGAGCAAAACACACACAAAACACGGGACAGAGTCTGACAGTGACGTGCATTCTATTACATTTTATGTTTAAAATGTTTCATTCATTCATTCATTTGAATGTATATATTTACATTTATTCATTCAGTAAATACAAATGCTTTAATGCAAAAATAAGGAAAATTACAGCCAATAATATTCATAGTTTAACAACTGTAAAGTAAATTACTACACACACTAGATGTGAAGAAAAAGTAGGGACAAATACATATTGGTCACACTTTAGTTTGGAGACCAATTCTCAATATTAACTTATTATTAGCTACATCCTTTGTCTCAATAAACTCCTAATTTGCTACTTACTAATAGATAGAAAGGTTATTATTAAATTTAGATATGGAGTGGATTAAAGGGTCTAAAATATGATCATGCAGAATAAGGCATTAATATGTCCTTTAGAAGTACTAATAAACAGCCAATATACTAGTAATATGCATGCTAATAATAAACTATTGAATAGTGAGAATTGGTCCTTAAACTAAAGTGTAACCAGACTGTTTTGCATAAATAAATAAATAAAATTTATTTAAAAAATGCATTCCTTCATTAAAGTACATTCCTTTGTCTGTAATTATGGATTGGTTAAGTGTTTGTAAAGAGGTATGTCCCGAGCTATTGTTTTCTCTGAGCTTGCTGCAGTGCATTCTGGGATTGCAGTGTGTTCTGCAATTGACATGAGATTCTGATTTAGGTTATCCTTTATTTTGATAATCCCCTTTAGAAATTCTGCTGAGTGTAAATAACTTTGCAGGTACATGTCAACTTATTCTGTTTATCCTAACCCTAACCGAACAGTCTTCAACTAATGCTCTAATAACTGCTAGGTGACATGTAGTTACTTATAGTTATCAGATTATCTAAAGTGGACTATCAAAATAAAGTGTTACCATACTTGATCCAAAGCTAGGTGTTTTAGAAGGCAGCATATTGTTGCTGCCTAATTGTTTATCATTTGCATCAGAAGCCTATCTATAATGCAATAAAATTCCGTCCAGGTATTGCTATTGCTGTTGCTATTTTTTCTCATTATCTTTACAAAAGTTCCTAATAAGCCCTGTTTTCCATTGATTAACTTTGAATGTGATCACCAGGGGTCTTGACACCTCTCATCAGGAGATACAGAACCAATCCTCTCCCTTCTTCCCAACCCCAACCCAATTCCACCATCCCACCAAGGAAAAGCAGCATGCAACAATCCTCATGTGCTAGACTGTGTATATTGGCTTGGTTAATTACAATATGAATAACACATGGGTGGCCTCGTTCCTGGTAGCAGATGATGGAACTGTGTGTGTGTGTGTGTGTGTGTGTGTGTGTGTGTGTGTGTGTGTGTGTGAGTGAGAGAGAGAGAGAGAGAGAGAGAGAGAGAGAAAAAAAACACTAGCATCACAGCCTTGGGGTCCAGTGCAATGAGCTTATTGATTTCTGGAGTCTGTGGCCGAACCGTTTTCTGCTGCTCCGTGTTGAAGAAGCAATGGAGTAGAACTGAATTTATGCTCAGACATTACTGTAATATTCACTAGGCACCTTGGAACTGACTGTCACTGGACTTGGCTGGAATTGCAAAGTGAGATGCACAGCTGCCATTCTGTATCCAAAAGGATGTATAGAGTTTCTTAAGGATGTTCAAGCTTTTTTTTTTCTTCCTCTGTGTGTAAGAGGAAATAGATTTAAAAGAAAGAATAAAAAAACCTTCTTTAAGTCCAGTAAATCCAGTCACCATATGGAATAAAGTCTTACTAAACAATTGGCTAAAATGTTTCAAGTCCATCAAAACTGGAGGCTTTAGAAACAGAGGGAGGCTCAGCATCTGGGGAGCTTTGTGTCTGAAGTGATCCTCTGTAGTCCACAAGGCCTCACTGAGGGGCGGCGAATCCTCAGGGCAGAGTCTGAGTTGTTCTTTCTTGTCTTTTGATGGCACATACTGACATGTTTAGCAGCTGGTGCTCTACTGTGGTCAAACATAGTCTTGTCAAGTCACCTTTATTTATATAGTGCTTCATACAGAACAGTTATAGTGTGTCGATAATGCAAGAGGACAATAGTAAACAATTTTCCAGTTAAAGTCAGTTCATCATTGATACAGTTCAAATAGCAACTGTGCAATCAATCAAGAGTATAGCATCTATATGTAATATTTAGTGGTAGGACAGAACCGCTTTTTATGGGATTGGGGTCCCTCTTTTTGATAGTTGTGATACATCTAATACAGTGAACATATTGTGTGCATATATGTTGTTTTGTGAAATTATCTTGTTTTGTTGATGCTGCATAAATTAGGGTTAGTTTTATAGGTTGTGGTTGACTCGTGGTATTATGCAGCATCTGCTTCAGTACATAATGTATTGCATGAATACGGAATATGAAGACTTATTTTTCTTATTGTTTCACAGTCTTAATGAATAAAATTTGCAAATGCAATATGTTACCCTTGTGATATTATAAAGGTATACGCTGCTATTTATACTTCAGTGCAATATTTGCAATAGTAAGATGTATAGAGAGATATAAGAACATGCTGTTATTTTAATTTTAATTACAGAGTTGCAACTCATATGGACACAATAAGTATAAGCATAAATTATAAGGTTAGTATGTGGTAGTTAAAGACACGTAATATAAAGTATAAATATAAAGACTTGTTGGTTTGCTTAGAACAAACCCCACTTTGTAAAACATGACAAAAACTCCTTGAGTCCTACCACAGAGGAAGAAATCCCTGGTGGTACATAAAGCAACTTGCTTGTGCTAGATAGGTTTTCATTTTTGCAACTGCATAAAGGCTCCAGTTTCACAGCCCAAATGGATAAGCACCTACGTTTCCATTGCCCCACAGTGTAGCATCTTATCTCTGAAAAATAGGCCTGTCTTTATTTCCTGTTGCTCTGGCACATGGCACAAGCCATTGTCACAGAGTTACACCTCTGCCTGCGGCTGGCTCAGGATGAAATGTTAAGTTGTTATCTTCAAACCTGTGGGTTGTTGTCTTTGACAAGTTGGAGACTGCACTCCCAACTGCTTTGGTGTCATCCTGAAGGCTACACATTATTAAGGTGCCAGTAAATCAACATATATCATGGCATACGTTTGACAGAAGAGATCTTATTTTCTTTGACTGTTTGTGAAGCTGATACTGTGCCATTGGCAGCTGCTATAAGAAGATCAAGCGCTTGAGGAGGGTGGAGGACTGAGGGGAAGAAGGTGGATGTTCTTAGGAATGCTCCTCAACCCCGGACAAAGAGAGAGTCATTTGTTTTCCTTGGACTAGGAAAGCCAAGATTACAGTTAGAGATTTATTCTTTGTTAATTTTCATTGCTGGATTTCCTTCTAAGACAATAGGATAGCTAGTAAGTTTCCATGATCTAAAGAGGAAGTGGATTTGTTAATTTCACCTAAGGTTGTCCAGCATGCAACTGACTTTAACATATACTTTATCTTTCATATTTATCAGAGACTTCCTGATGAGACAGGTATTTCCCTGAAACCTCTGAAAAATTATTTCCCAGCACATCCAGAATGTCTGAAAGCAACAACAGAAAGTAAAGAAGTTTTTTGGCCAAGGTTCCACAGATCTGTGTTGATCAATGAAGACAAGGATCACAAACCCCAAAGTGGCACACTTGTTTCTCACACTCGAGGAACAGGATTACGAACAGAAACATATACAGACTCTCCAGAATCTGTTTGTGTCTGTCAATTTTCATAAGCTCCAAAGGTGTACCTTATCAATGTGGTTATTTAACCATATAGGATGATGAATTCTGCATGTTGAAATATTTTTTTTTCCCAAACTCCAATCAGATGTCATGTGTTTCTTTCTAATCACTTGAACCCCTTACCTAGGATATCAATGGATAGTTCTTAATGAAAGTCTCTTACTTGTCAGCTTAAATCTGCAAGTCTTCAGATCAAAGTACTTTCTCCAACCATTCAGAAAATTCTTACCTGCAATCTCCTGTCACTTTGTGTCCACATCCAGGGAGGCTGGCTGCAGATTATACTGTCTGTACAATGTACTGTGAAGACAGGAATATTCAGGTGTCTGGAGATGGTCTTACTTGAGCTACAGTGCTATCTGTATTTTTTATTTTTTTTTTGCTTGTTTGCTTTCTTCTTGAATCGCTGAAGGGCAGGAGAGTTAGTCTATCTCTAATACTTGATGTTATTGGTAAATCACCAAATCTTACAACAGATAATCAAGTAATTGCAAAAAGTTGTGTAATATTGGACTCATGTAATATTGGTTCTCATAGCTAAACTTGCTGAGAGTGGCAATAGCAATGCCAAGATCACAAGTTTGTGACTATATACTCTTAGCTAGGACTTGCATGATTAATCAAAATTAAATTGCATTTGTGGAAGGCAAGCGTTGCGATTTTCATGCGCAGCACAGTTCTATGATCAGTAGTAAATACTGCTCAATCCGAAGGCCAGAGGGTGCTCTCGCACTGAAATTCCAAATATGCCCCACAGAAGAAAGGTAATGCACGTCATTCCAGGAAATCCCTATAGCCAGGCCCGGTTCTACGGGGGTGCTAGAGAGTGCTAAGCACCCTCAAACAAAATCAACAGCCTCAAAACCCTCAGTTAAAGCTGTAATAATGGCATTTCATTGCAAATTTGGCAAACTATCTAGTGTATTATGGTATGCACTCAGGGGATCGGTTTCTATTTCAACGTGTTTGTGAAGCATTGAGCAATGTAGCCATTCACAAACATATCTGTTGATTCCTCGATTGGAACAGCCAATCAGAGGCATTTAAGTTAGAATCCACGCTCAAATCACTGGAGTTTTTGTTCAGGTGTTGTGTTCAGCACATTCATCTAAATAACAGATAACTACATAAATTATTCTGGACACATTTTAGAGTCCAGTTTCTAACAACTACCTATTAACTATGATTTTGCCTCAGTATGCTCCCAATTACTGCTTATCAATACTTAGGTAAGTAGATAAGTTTAAGAATTGGGTAGGAATTAGGTAGGATTAAAGTTAGACTTTTAATTTTTATGTTAAATCCACTATTGTATGTGTTGAAATGTTAACGCTCTATCGTGTTGGAAAATAACATTCCCCTACACCAAACCCAACCCTAAACCTATCCAATAGTGTTAATGAAAGCAAAAGTGATATAAAAAACACATTAGCTGATGCATCCATCCTATTTTAACGTCCTCATATGCAGGTTATTCTTTACCTCACATGCAACACAATATTGCATGAGCTACCGAGCAAACCTCCTGCATCAGAAAAGCCATAAAAATTAAGCTGCTTATGTGACATTAACATCCAAAAGTATCAGTTTTCAAATATCACAGCATGGTAAAATTGTTTGGAAATCATAACAAAATATTATGCAAGGAATTGTGTGAAAAAAGAAATAGACTTTCTTGATGGAAACTCTGGACCTGTAAATCATAATTTGTCTAAAAAGTAATTCAAGTTGTCAGAGTTTTACTGCCTCTAGTGTGTCAGTTCAACTGGAAACAGAAGCAATTTGTACATATAGGTATGCTTTTTGAGTTTTGCAGAAATGTAGGTAGAGGCACGTGGGTAGCAGAGTAGTTAATGAGCTGTTGCTGAGAACACGTTGAGTTGAACCATGCCTTCATTTTCCATAACGCAGCCCGACTGCTCTGAGAGTTGGAGTGTGATTTTCATACGCAGGCAGAAGCTGTATTGTCCATGGGTTTTTCATGTAAATAAGCAATTTGATTTGATCTCTCTTTTCTGCTCCAGAGGTGTGTCACTCTGTTTGACTACACTGACTGTCTCTATTGTCTCTCTCCATCTTCTCTTTGTTTCCAAATCCACAAGGAAAGTTGTCTGTACACAATGTGGGCACTTCTCTTTATCTCTCATAGGGTCTATTGTGTTTCTGTTTTTAGGAGGGGGAGACCAGAGAGGATTGGAGGAGGTGACACACACACCTCAATCTACACACATAATCACTGACAGTGGCCACATTGCTGAAGTGTAGCATCTCCCTCAGAGCCCCCAATGATCAAGACACTTCCTCTTATTGTGGGCAACAGGAAGTAAGCTAAAACTATATGCTTCCTAGCTAAACTAAAACTAAAATGTTATCTTTATACAAGTTTTGTATGACAATGTAAATTTAGTACCTGAATTAATGGAGAAATGACTAAGAGGAAGAAAGGTATTTTGGATATTTTAAGTGTTACAACAATTCAATTCCAGCTACGTCAGCATTTACAGATGAAAAACACGAAAACATGTTTGTTTGTTTTTTTTTCTTGAGCTCAAGTGACCTCAGCCTCCCATCCCCCATTCAGAGTATTCACACACACACACACACATGCGCAAAAACACACCTTGGAACGTCCTGAGAAATGCTACACTCACCAAAACACGTGCGCACAGCTACCATCCCTGTCCATGAATCATTAACCATCTGCTGGTTAGAGAGGGAGAGACAGCTCTGTCCTTGGAGCAGGACGGCCCATAGGATCGTGACTCTAATTGAGGCAGCTGGGGGGCAGATTGTAAAGAACCCAAAAGGCTGTCGGCTGGAGGAAACCACAGAGCAGCTGCAGAGAGACACACACTGAGAGAAAGAGAGTTAGTACAGAGAACTATTATTCTTTTAATTGATTAATGGTTTCTCCAAGTGGGTAAATCTTTCTGAAACAGGGCGGACCTACTCTATTCTCAAATTTCATCATGAATAATATGAAGTGTCATTTTTATTAGTTTTTATTATTATTATTAATTTTTATTTCATTGTAATGTTTTGTTATATTAGTACATTGATGTCAACTAAAGGAAAATGTGAAATATTAGCAACAAGCTGAAATAAAATAACTTTAAAAATTGGTGCTGTCAAACGATAAATCCAGATTAATCAAATCCAAAATAAAAGTTTTTGTTTACATAATATTTGTGTGTGTACTGTGTATATTTATTATGTATATATAAATACACATGCATGTATTTAAGAAAAATATGTTACATTTATATATGAATATATATATATACATGTAAATACATTTCAATATTTTAAAAATATATACTTTATGTGTGTGTGTTTATATATACATAATAAATATACACAATATATAAATATAAACAAAAAACTTTAATTTTGGATGTGATTAATCGTTTGACAGCACTATAAATTAAATTAAATTAAATTAAATTAAATTAAATTAAATTAAATTAAATTAAATTAAATTAATGATATGCCAGGTTATTAAATAGATTATTAAATTTGATTCTGAATCGCTGATTTGCTTTTAGTTTCAGGACAGTTTGTGGATCATTTATAAATATAGCACACCAAAATGAACATCTAATAGTAAACATGTTGAGGCTGTGTCAGATCATGAAGTGATCGGGTGTTTCTTCACAAAAGTCAGATTTCATTGCTAAATTTGTTATAAAGCCTGTCCTCCATTGGAATCCATTAAAATCCATTATCTGTACTGACATGCTCAAGTTCAGCGCAACAGTCCAAAACAGTGAATCACTACTATACAGGCAAAACTTCACTCTAAGAATGAACAAATTGGAATCAATGGCTTAGAATTTGGGTGTTTGATCACTCAGATGTACTTTATTGAAGCCACAACACTGAAAATGCTCAGTACCCTAACCTCTGAAAAGTCAGTATGTACAAATATTTGTTCTAAATCATAATTTAACATGACTGAAAACTATAGGAACTAGAAACTGGCATCCTGTAGTGCTGTAGTTGGGCCCTGTTGACCGTGTTTCTTGTTCAGTGTGCAACCCTCTTTACACTTTGTATTTCTAATGTTAGAGGTTCCTTGTTGGAAGGCATAATTTATGGATCATAGCCCGCCGAATTAGCTAGAGAGTTGATATGTGTTGATTCCAAGTGTCAGTTTCAAACCCTGAATGTATGATGTCCATGGTGGTGGACACAGGACTACAATTACCAGCATGCATCACAGTAAAAATAAACAGGTTGAATTACTGATCTGTTGTTGACTGTTTAAGGTTAACATGACCTCAAGGTTGGTCCTACTTCTTTACTTAATGCATGTTAAAGGTCTTATCGCAAAACAGTAATCTGGGCAGTTTATTTTTATTGTACAGATTTTGATGTCATAATCATTAATTAATAATCATGTGTCATTGCGAAATAATGTCATAACTTAAACCTGTTCACTCCACTAGCAGCACACAGCCACAATGTGTCCTGTTCCCTGTTGATTTCAATTGAAATCAGTTGACTTCCAGTGACAGTGAGCATTGGGGATAAGGATGTAGGCATGACAAGCAATGCGACAAAGTTGAGAAAAGCTTAACTTTATGCAAATGAGCAACTACCAATGGGAATGACATAAGCAAAGCACATGCAATCTTCATCCTATCAGATAGCGTGTCAACAAGATGAAAAATGTAATAACATCAGTCAGTGTATAAACTAAGATTTTATATTAAATCAAGACTATTCACCATAAATAAATTGTCAGCTTTTCTTCAGGCAAATGGCTCTATGTTTGTCTTCTCCTTTGCGAGCAAACAGAGTTCTCTTCAGCCAGAAGTACCGCTGGAAATTGACCTTATCCAACCCTAGCTCTCACACCAACCAGTGGTCTTCACCATGTGGGCTATGAGCCTGAATGATTCTGTGAACCCAGAAAGCCTGAGGCTTGTGCTCTGGCCACACAGAGATACTGTAGCCACAGTGGCATACAGCATGCATTGTTTCTCTTTTATTTTATGTATTTAACTTAACACTAACCTTACTAATCTTACTAATAGGCAACAAATTAAGAGTTTATTGAGGCAAAAGTTATAGTTACTGGTTTGTTAATAGCGAGAACTGGACCTCAAAATAAAGTGAGACGAAATCTTAAGTTCTTCTTAAGTTCTTAAACTAACAATGACTATGTTTGCATGCACCCTCAAAGTGTGATTACATGGGGATTTTGGTAATATTGCATGTGTGTTGTTCACACTAACTCTGTGACATTCAGATGTATTCCATCCACTCTGAATGGCTGTACTCTGTCAACACCATTCAACACAACTCACCACCACAAGTCGTGAGGAACACAATGGCAGTGTAAGCAAACCCTTTTGCAACAGCATTGCTATCACACTTCTATGTTCAGCATGGCACCGAATAATCAGCCAATATGTCCATAAAAATCTGTTTTGCATTTGACATAAGCAGATTAAAACAGTGGCCATAGTAACACTCCTACTGTATGTGATTATGTGGTATGTGAATAATGGCGGTAAAAATAACCACAGTTCATAGCAAATAATTACAATTTAGTGAGGTTTGCTCATGTCAAACATCTAATTGCAATAAAGTTCTTAGTCTGTTTATGGGAAACAATTGCATTATTGGTGCACATGATAAACAGTCTTTGTCGTTGTTTTTTTCCTGTGGCATTGTGAGGAATGGGCCTATCAGTTTAGAACAGTGATGCAACAGAGATGTAACAGTATGAGTATCAGTGACTGGGTGAAAAAGCAAAGAAAGTGTAAAAGTATGTGTGTGTGTGTGTGTGTGTGTGTGTGTGTGTGTGTGTGTGTGTGCGTGCGTGCATACGTGTGTGCGTGCTTGTGTGAATGCGTGTGTGCATGCGTGTGTGTGTAGCATATAGAGTAAGGCCAGTGCAAGCTGTCACACTTTTGACTTAAAGAGGCAGCCTGCAGTATGGAAACACAACACTCACTGGATAAAAGATCTATTGTGAGCTGCAGCAGTCTGTAGGAGACAAAGCACCATTCTCTCTCTCTCTCTCTCTCTCTCTCTCTCTCTCTCTCTCTCTCTCTCTCTCTCTCTCTCTCTCTCTCTCTCTCTCTCTCTCACTTTCTCTCTCTCTCATACACACACATACACACACACACAGTCTAAGATGTGGTCCATCATTACAATGCCAAAGAACCGAAGAACAACAGGAGGAGTAGAGAGCTGCGGTGGAGTAAAGTGAAAGAATGAATCAGATGCTTAAACAGAGAATACAAGCGACTAACCTTCTGCATTGCTCTATTCATGCTCCATAGCCATTGGCTATTCTGAGTGTTCTCCCAGCATGCTCTCTGATGTAGCCCAAATTTCACAGCCAGGATTCCCAATGGCATTACACAAGCAAAGACTGCAGTTCCAAAAGTAACCAGAGGCTCATTTCATCAGTTAGGAAACATGCAAGTCCCTGGACAAATCTAATAATAATACAAAGACAGGGGCTGGGGCTGGGTGGCATGATAGTGTATAAATGTTTGATAGGTATTCTGCTATGGTGTTTTAACCACAGTATATACAGCTTATTTATAAGGAAAACCAATGATCACTGGATTTATAAAGCCATTGATCAATACAGCAAAAAATAAAATAAAAAAATATATATATAGGTCCCACTTTATATTATTGAGTTCATATTGTAACGCAAAACACTTCTGCTGCTATTGAGGTGCATACGGGTAAGGTTAGGGACAGGTTTGGTAGTATGTGTTGGTTTTAGGGTGGGTTAAGGTGTAATTATAACCCTAACCCATGATGTCTTTAGGTCAAGACAAGGTTCATTTGTTGATAAAGTGCTTTATACTGTAGAGACTGTTTCAAAACAGTTTCACACCAAACAGGTAAGTCACAAAATCAGTGATGTCTTCATCAAATATGAGACAAATCCAAATTAAACAGCTCTAAAAAGACAAAAGTGTCATTACTTAGCTCCAGTCAGTTCAGAGTTAATTCAGTTCAGTTCAATAATTGTGGAAAGTCCATTGTAAAACATGTTCAATTCAGTGATACACAGCAGTTATTCAGCTTGAGTCAACATTTCATCAAGTCCACCAGAGGAGACCATCTATCCATTAACCAGCATCTTAGAGCAAGTCCTATGCCAAACATGCATTATGTGTGAGGCAGTCACAGTCACCACCAACTACACTCACCAGAACCCAGTTCCCTGATTATTAATCAGCACCACCTGTCACCACTTAACAAGAGCAAAGTGTTGCATTTATAATTTTGTTCAGTGCCCCCTTAAATTTTTCACTCTTTGTTATATTGCAGCCATTTGCTAAAATCATTTAAGTTCATTTTTTTCCTTCTTAATGTACACACAGCACCCCATATTGACAGAAAAACACAGAATAGTTGATATTTTTGCAGATTTATTAAAAAAGAAAAACTGAAATATCACATGGTCCTGAGTATTCAGACCCTTTGCTGTGACACTCATATATTTAACTCAGGTGCTGTCCATTTCTTCTGATCATCCTTGAGATGGTTCTACACCTTCATTTGAGTCCAGCTGTGTTTGATTATACTGATTGGAGTTGATTAGGAAAGCCACACACCTGTCTATATAAGACCTTACAGCTCACAGTGCATGTCAGAGCAAATGTGAATCATGAGGTCAAAGGAACTGCCTGAAGACCTCAGAGACAGAATTGTGGCAAGGCACAGATCTGGCCAAGGTTACAAAAAAAAAATTCTGCTGCACTTAAGGTTCCTAAGAGCACAGTGTTCTCCATAATCCTTAAATGGAAGACGTTTGGGACGACCAGAACCCTTCCTAGAGCTGGCCGTCCAGCCAAACTGTGCTATCGGGGGAGAAGAGCCTTGGTGAGAGAGGAACCCAAAGATCACTGTGGCTGAGCTCCAGAAATGCAGTCGGGAGATGGGAGAAAGTTGTAGAAAGTCAACCATCACTGCAGCCCTCCACCAGTCGGGGCTTTATGGCAGAGTGGCCCGATGGAAGCCTCTCCTCAGTGCAAGACACATGAAAAAAACACCTGAAGGACTCCAAGATGGTGAGAAATAAGATTCTCTGGTCTGATGAGACCAAGATAGAACTTTTTGGCCTTAATTCTAAGTGGTATGTGTAGAGAAAACCAGGCACTGCTCATCACCTGTCCAATACAGTCCCAACAGTGAAGCATGGTGGTGGCAGCATCATGCTGTGGGGGTGTGTTTTTCAGCTGCAGGGACAGGACATCTGGTTGCAATCGAGGGAAAGATGAATGCGGCCAAGTACAGGGATATCCTGGACGAAAACCTTCTCCAGAGTGCTCAGGACCTCAGACTGGGCCGAAGGTTCACCTTGCAACAAGACAATGACCCTAAGCACACAGCTAAAATAACGAAGGACTGTCTTCACAACAACTCCGTGACTGTTCTTGAATGGCCCAGCCAGAGCCCTGACTTAAACCCAATTGAGCATCTCTGGAGAGACCTGAAAATGGCTGTCCACCAACGTTTACAATCCAACCTGACAGAACTGAAGAGGATCTGCAAGGAGGAATGGCAGAGGAACCCCAAATCCAGGTGTGAAAAACCTGTTGCATCTTTCCCAAAAAGACTCATGGCTGTATTAGATCAAAAGGGTGCTTCTACTAAATACTGAGCAAAGGGTCTGAATACTTAGGACCATGATATTTCAGTTTTTCTCTTTTAATAAATCTGCAAAAATGTCAACAATTCTGTGTTTTTCTGTCAGTATGGGGTGCTGTGTGTACATTAATGAGGAAAAAATTAACTTAAATGATTTTAGCAAATGGCTGCAATATAACAAAGAGTGAAAAATTTAAGGGGGTCTGAATACTTTCCGTACCCACTGTATATTTGCACTGCTCCCGCACAGTCCTTGACTGGTCTCAATCAACTTAGGTTGACTCACCTGACTCTTACTTGCTTTTACCTACCTGCTAGCCGCTCCATCGATCCTCTCCCTGGGATCCTCTGCTCCTTTGCTCCATCGTCTCCACATTCGGCTGTTCTCCTCGGATTCTCTGGAAAACGAAAAAGACACATTACCTCACAGATAAGAACCAAACCCCTTGCCACTCCTCGTATACTCACCTGGGTTTGTTGTCTTGCTTTCATCTACCTGCCTCTGTTTAATAAACCTGCTGCTGTTGTGTGCACTTACCTCCTTGTCCCTCTGTGTATTTACTGACAGAAGACCAGACCCACAAATGAGGACCGGAGATAGAGTCCCGACTCCCCACTATGGCGGACGCTCTCTGGGAACTTGTCAGCGATCTCCGTGCCGCTCTCTCTCTGGTCACCAACCCTCAGTCTGCCTCTGCCAGTCCCATGGCCTTTCCAGCTCCTTACTCGGGTGAGGCAGTTGAATGTAGCAGTTTTCTACTCAAACTCTCTCTCTTCATTGAGATTCAGCCCCAAATATTCATCTTGGAGCAGTCAAAGGTGGCCTGTCTGATCTCCCTTCTCTCTGGATGGGCTTTGCTCTGGGCCCAAATGGCCATCTATGACAACATTGTCGGTTTGTAGAACTTCATGCAAAAGGCCATAAGGATTTCTCAGTGCCTCACCACCTGTCAGCCCGACGAAGCCGCTCATTCACCAGCCTCACCCGCTGCCTGTCCTCCAGTATCAGAACCAATGCAATTAGACGTCAACCATCTAACATGCGCAGATTGTGCTCGACGTCTGGCATCGGGTCTGTGGCTCTACTGTGAAGCCTCGGGGCACTTCATTAAGATGTGCCTTTCTCGTCACCCATGCCCAGCGGTAAGTACCCTCCGTATATAATCTGATATCTCTACCTTACCACTGCTGACAGTTCAACTACTCACCCCTCATCATTCCATTTCAGTGTCTGCCCTTGTTGACTCAGGCTCCTTGGGAAACTTCATCTCCCAAGCCCTCCTAAAATGTCTCGGCCTCCCCCGAATGAGGCAAGCCCAGGAGCTCAGAATCGAATCGATTCAAGGAAAACCGTTAGGGCGTGGGCGTTTCAACTACCGTGCTCCTCCCATCTCCCTGCAAGTGAGATGTTTCCACCATGAGACAATTTCCTTTCTGGTACTAGAGGGACCCACCGTGGACCTCATCCTGGGACGCCCGTTGCTCACAAGCAGCCACCCATTTACCCCTGCACCAGCCATGGGACTCTGCCATTGACCTGCTGCCTGGAGCCACACGACCCAAAGGTCGAGTCTATCCACTGTCCATCCCGGAGTGCAAGGCAATGGAGGATTATATCAAGGAGGCTCTCCAACAACAGTTCATCCACCCGAGCTTCTTCTTCGTGGGCAAGAAGGATGGAGGCTTGTGGCCCTGCATTTGACTACCGGACCCTCAACCTGGCTGCCCTTGAGGAACTCCATGGGGCTTGCATCTTCTCGAAGCTGGACCTGTGGAGTGTATATAACCTCGTTCGAATCCGGGAGGCCAATGAGTGGAAGACGGTGTTCATAACCCCCTCAGGCCACTATGAATATCAGGTGATGCCGTACGGCCTAGCCAACTCACCATCCGTCTTCCAGGGATTCATGAACGAGGTGTTCCGGGAGTTTCTCCACCAATTTGTCATAGTGTACATCAACAACATCCTGATATACTCCCGGAACCTGGCGGAACATTGCCACCATGTCACGCAGGTCCTTCAGCAGCTCAGGAAAGACCACCTCTACCTGAAGCTTGAGAAGTGTGAGTTCCACTGCCCCACGGTCAAGTTCCTCGGTTACATTCTCAGTGCAGATGGGATTCAGATGGACCAGGGGAAGGTCCAAGCCATCTGTGACTGGCCCCAACCACAGTCAATCAAGGAACTCCAAAGATTCCTAGAATTCTGCAACTTCTACCGCCGGTTTATCCAAAATTTCAGCCTCCTTTCAGCCCCCCTCACTTCCATGCTCCATCATCAGCTCAAGACTCTGTCCTGGAACCGCGAAGCTCTGGCAGCCTTCAAGAAGCTCAAGGAGGCCTTCTGCACTGCTCCCATCCTCACTCACCCGGACCACCAATTCCCATTCATAATAGAGGTGGACGCCTCAATCATCTGCATGGTAGCAGGGCTGTGGCAGGGCTGTCACAATACCACGGAGAGCCTCCATCCTCCATGGAAACTACTCCAAGGAAGCTTGCCACAGTGGAGCAGAACTATGACATAGGTAACAGGGAACTGCTTTCCATCAAGCTGGCTCTGGAGGGGTGACGGCACTGGCTAGAGGAAGCACAACACCCCTTCATGGTAATCAATTACCATAAGAACCTTGAATACCTCAGAATTGCCAGGAGGCTAAATCCCCGCCAGGCCCGCTGGGCACTCTTCTTCACCTGATTCCAGTTTTCCATCACCTACCGACTGGGATACAAGAATATCAAGGCCAATTCACTCTCTCTCACGCATCCACTCACCTAATGTTCCTTCCTCTCCGAGACATATTATCCCTACAGCTGTCATTGTCTGCTGTCATTGTCATTGTCTGGGATCTGGAAGATCAGATCTGTGTCGCAAACCTTGTCGAGCCTACTCCACTGGGAGGCCCAAAAGGGAAAACTTACATACCATCCTCCTTGCAACCAACGTATTCTCATTGCAGTGAATCGATTCTCAAGTAATTGTTCCAAGTAATACTTTAAGAATACTTCAGGTACAATAAAGTAATAATAAAGTACAGTCATTGAACATGAGTGCCTGTTGGATATAGGCTTGATCGATCTTTTTTGTTTGTTTGTTTGTTTTTTTCTTTTCTACAGAAATTCAGTTGCTCTTTAACCCCAAGAAGAAAAAATATATATATATATATATATAATACACACAAACTTACTGGATGGGCGAATCATTGAGCATGTAATATAGTCATACAAGACAGTGACAGGAAAATATAAGTGTCGTAAATATGAGAGTTATTAACACTTGTGCTATTTACAGTTCCACACACAGTCTATCTTTCTACTCCCACGCATATTCCCATATGCACATATATTCCCTGGCAGGCTCAGGCTTCTGGGCTCAATCCACTTATGTAACATTCCTCTGTGCTAGAAAACAAGGGCCATCTGCACCTCAAGCGATTCTCCTGACTACTCTCTTGATGACTTCTGAGTGTGCATGATTCTCCCTCAGATGGTCATCACTGTAGTCAAAAAAAAGAAAGCTTCAATCCCCAAATAACCAATGCTAAAGATCTGCATCCCTCCCATCACACTGTCCCTGTCCCAGCATGCATCATTAGCAGCTGATTGATTAGAGCTCTTATTGGCCAGGTTCTGCTCACCTGCTGTTCCAGTCTTAATGAGGTGATGATGGAGAATAACACACACACACACACACACACACACACACACACACACACACACAACTCTACACAGTCCTGTAGTAACATAGAAATAGTGATAATTATTAGGATTATCTTATTAAATTTTGTTTTTTTTTGTGGTTTTTGCCTTTATCATATTGTCTTTAAAGACAATCTAACAAGACTATGCAATATATACTCCTGTAGAGTATATTGTTATCTTGATTTCAGTTTCATTTTATATATATATGTGTGTGTGTGTGTGTGTGTGAAGTGCATAATTGCCAAATGCACAATGGAATGAGCCATCACCCTCCACATAATGGTGAAATTCACCTGTGAAGTAAAATTGCACTTACCTAACATTAACTATCTAGCTACATAACAATGCCCCTTGTGTTAGTTAATCCCACAATGAAATTGGTTTAATGTATATATAGGCCAATATGTTTGACATTCAATTTACATCAAATCAATATCAAGTCAAGTTTTTGACATCAGTTTGATTTGCATATTTTACCAGTTTTTTTGACGTCAAAGTTTTGATGTCTTTTTAACATCAATTGCACACTGGATCAGCTTTATTAAATTACACCATATAATTCACAATGCAGTCCTACTTTATATTAGGTGGCCTTAACTACTATGTACTTACATCAAAAAATAATTACAATGTACTTATTGGGTTCATGTAGTATTGCAAAACACTTCTGCTGCTATTGAGGTAGGATATACATGGTTAGGGACAGGTTTGGTGGTATGGGTAGGTTTAAGGGTGGGTAAAGGTGTAAAGGATGGTTTAACAGTGTAACTATAAATGTAATTACAGAAATTAATTACAGTTGTTATTACATGCAGGTATTTTTTAAAATATAAGTACAATGTAAAAACATGTATGTACACAATAAGTGCATTGTATCAAATTATTAATTTAAATGTAAGTACATAGTAGTTAAGGCCGCCTAATATAAAGTGGGACCCACAATGCTTTTTGGGATGAGTAGTTCATTTATTCAGAAATTATTATCTGATAATCACAGATGCAGTCATTAGTCACATTTGCATGCACCCAAATAACTCGAGCCAAATGAAACTTTGACTGGATTGAAACAAGGGACTTAAAAGGACCTAAAATGATCCATTCAACAGAAAAACTTGACACAGACTTGACAAGGTGGACTCAGACCCAGCACTAGCATGAAGTGTATGTATGTGTTTTACTTCTTCTGAATGTTTTATAAACTGTTCAGTGGAGACTTAATATTTATTTTCTAAGCATTTGCTAAAATAAATAAATAAATAAATAACTTCTAACATAGGGTACAACGGAGCTAAACTTCAAGAAACAATGTGCTATTCACTGTGCCTAAAATGTATAATTGCAGAAAAATATGTATAGGTTTGTATTGAACATTAATGGAGCAACGGATTTTGTGTGAAAATAAATAATAAATAAATAAGTTTTTTATTTTGTTTAAAAATCCTATAAATATATGAGGTGGCAAGGGGTGGCCTTTAACCCCACACAGGGGCTAAAAGGCTCACCAGCATGGAACAAAAGGCACACAATATTGATACAAATAATTCAGCTAAAATAATGTTGTTGTTTTGTTTTGGTTTTGTTTTTTAATAATGCCTAAGTTAATACTTGTTCAGAACAATCACTTTAGCAAAGTTTGTACTATTTTCTGCTTTCTCTTTTTTTTTGAAAAATAAAATAATTTATTTCTGTTCAATACATATGTTGTCATTAAAATGTTAATATAAAAAATATATTTTAAAATACAGAAACAAAATCAAGTAAAGATTCTGAAAGTGTTGAAGGAGATCAAATAATAATTGAATATATATATTTACAGTAGTAACAACAAATGATATTTTATTATATGATATGATTAATATCATGTTTATAAGTATGATGGTTTCATTCTAAACATGGTGATTATCACTAATATGGATACTCAGCATAATATATGATATTTACCATTCAAATCTAACCATGTCATGTCAACAAATGGGAAAGTCAGCCATCTATTAATTATCATGTTAATTACTGTGCCTTTAGCTCCAACAGCAGGGGAACCTTTTACCCCAACCATACTTTTACATATTCTCTCGTTATTTAAAAATTGTTACTTTAATTATCTAAAAAAAAAAAAAAAGCTGAAAATTGTTAAGAACACAGAATAAATGCATTAATTTTAGGGACTCTAATTTGCTTTTTAAATCTACAACATTTAAAAAAAAAAAAAAACATAAAATATAGATTAAGTAAGCACAGAATCAACTTTGCACTGCTCCGTGATCGTGTCAAGGATCAGACAAATATACACGTGCATCTTGAAAAGTGAATGTTTTGGAAAATGCTACGCCACATTTGTGTGCCATCTAATGGTTTAGATGAACATAATATAAAAGGTACCTTTTACCCCAAGGCGCCTTTAGCTCCGTTGTACCTATATGTCAGCTTTCTTTTAGATGTCATCAAGGCAGTAGTTATGCTCGGTGACCTTACTTGTAATAGTACTATGCACATATAAACGAATATATGAATTGGTTTGCAACGTTTAAGGTTTATACAAACAGAACTTTCAGAATCTGAAATCGGAGTGTTTTCTGACTGATGAAAATGAGTGCATGTAAACACACCTCTTGTTGAACTTTTAGTCAATGCAAAAACGTACTCAGTTTTGTTTGTCCAGTGTAATGGAATGTTTTCATAAACAGAACAGGAGTGTTCCTGACATCACATTACGAAGTGAAGCCCAGGTGGAAGCAACCCTTATTTGACTACATTTGCTTGTGTTTAAATGGGTGTTGTGGAAGGATGTAGTCAGTCTTTTCCGACCCGGTTTGATGGAGGAACCGGCATGGAATTCCCTTTCCAGTGATAATTTGCCTGCCACCGTGCCATGCTCCTGGGTTTCCTCAAGAGATGCATGAAAATGTAACCAAATTCTGTCAGTGGTAGGATGACCATATGTGCCATTTTTATGCCTGACACACCACAATTGGTTGATTATGTACAATACCTGCATGTTATTGGTCAAACTACTTTGGATGTTTTAGGCAATATAAAAATCCTGGCTAGGACGTGTCCTGTATAAATGGCACATCTGGCCACCCTAGTCAGTGGAAACCAAAACTGAAGAGACACCAAGAAAAACAAAAATAGTAAGAACCACTAAAGATTAAAGATTATAAGAGATGTGAAAGTTGTTGCTTAGGTCCACTGTCATTGCTCGTAGCAATACCCTCCAAAACACTTAAAACCAGCGCACTGCATGTGGCGGAGTGCAGGTTTGATTTCTGAGGGGGTCGTGACCCTGTCTGGCTGTGTTCTGGGGCTGCCACCGCAAGCTGCTGCATCTGCCTCTGATGACAACAGAGCCGCTGTCTCTCCCAGCTGCTGCAGTCCCTATCAAAAGAGCACTGCACTCACTCACAGAAACCAGAGGCGCTTAATGGTCTCTTTTTTAGATAATGTCAAAAAATTAGTAAGTCACAAAAAACAACAGAAGAGCAATGACTGTGTAACAGCTTAAATTCTTGTTATGGCTTCACAAACACTTATATTTGCAAATGTGTCAACGATATGTTTATTTTTGAGCTAATAATAGTAATTATTAAATGGTTAGTTCCATTCCTCAATTCTGATTGGTCAAGAGCTTTGTTTTATTTACAATAAAGCACTGCTATGACCGCTTCACCCAGTGTATCACTGAGCAACACCCTTAGCAACACAAACAATCCAGAGCCAGAGTCTGTGCAGTAATGATTTATTTGGAGCCAGAGTCTTAATATATTTTAAGTGTAATTTAATTTTTAAGTTTAGTTTGTCTCAGATCCCATTACATTACATAGGATGTATGACCTCCAGACATCAAGACACTTTGGCTTCACTTTACAGGACTCAGAACTCGGCACACTTGTTCTCATGTGATACGTTGATGTGTGCACGTGTCTGTGTGGAAGCCCACATTACTGTATTTATCATTCTGTTTCAAGTGTGTTACTGTATGTCCATCAGTTTACCCTGTAATGACACTTGCAAATTCAAGCTGTGCCGAAAATCCTTTTATTTGAAACTAAAAGTTGGACTTTTTCTCATGCTGAGAGATAAACAGAAAAGATATTCGAAAAAAGATAATATATGATAAATAAATAAATGAATGAATGAATGTATGACGCGGTGGATGAGAAACCTTCCTACTCTCTGTTTTTATTTGAGTCCCATAAAATGAGGCTTGTTACACTTGAACATTCTCTTGCTATTCACTGTTCTATTTTTAGCAAAAAGATATTTACTGAATTTACTTAAATTCAACATCAATACATAATTTTTTTATTTAACATTTGTATCGCGTGGTAACCATTTTATAAGACGAACAGTAAGGTACTTGAGGTGTGCTGTATTGTGAATAAGTCATGATTAAAGGGGTTGCAGTGACTTCTCTTCATGCATAGCAGCGCCCTTCAGCCGTGAGCAGACATTTGCCAGTATTTAGTAATACGATATATTACGGTAATGAACATGCACAATGTTGTTATCATGTGCACTTCTAAATGCCGTGAATAATTATTACAAATTATTATGATTTTTTTAACGCATTTTAAGAAAACTTTCCCCATCAACTAAACTGCACAGCACCTCTGTATGCTGTGTCAAAGAGGCATTCACACTCTGATGTAAACAAGCCCAGAATAGCGGGAGGACTGTATGAGCTGCGCTGAATGAAAGTGCACGTTCACTCTCTGACAGCAGATGGCGCTGAAGGAACAGCAGAAATGCAGCCGTTACTCCCGGTAACCCCTGTAAACAAAGCAGCTGCTTTTTTGTTGTTGTTGTTGTTTCTGATCAATATTTAAATTATTTTACCAGCCATTCAGATTTTTGTGTTTGTAATGGTGTTCATAGCAGCCCTGAATACTTAAATACTTAGACTTAATAGGCTATTAATTTTTTTTTTTTCCCTCAGTGCTACAACATGCCCTTGATATTGTTTGAAAATATTTAGACTTTTTATAGTTCGGTGACAGTCACACTTTTCATCAAGGCTTCATTATTTAACATTAGTTAATTCATTAGTGAAGTGCCAATGAAAAATACTTCTAAAGCATTTATTAATCTTAGTTAATTTCAACGTTTAATAACTTGTTACTAAAATCAAAATTGTAACTGTATAATTTAATGGACTTTTAACAAAGAATAATAACTTCTGTTACAAATGCAGTTGCTCATTGTTAATGTTAATGCATTAACTAAAGTTAACTAATGAGACCTTTATTGTAAAGTGTCACCTATTGTTCTTTAGAATTCTTTTGCACTTTAATCCATTTGAAACATTTGTTGACTTTACATTTATTGTATTTAAATATTATTATTTTTGTTTATAAGAAAAAAGTTATTAAACCTGTTATATTTTGACAACTTATTTCAATATTGTGGTAATGCCTTATACTGTGATAAAAGCTTCAGCAATTATCGCAACATGAAAATTTGATACATGCCTAGCCGTGACTTATTCATACAGCACACCTTGAGTACCTTATTACTTGTGATGCTTGCTTTACCAAATACAACTTGACTGAAACTACTTTTACTAAAACACTCTTGACATGTTCACACAGAGTTTACGTTTCTGCTGATGTCAGATCATTTTCTTTTGCAATGTCAGAACAGTCACAATATTTACAGAGAAATGTGTTTCCAGGTGGAATAATTGGTTTCATGGGAGCTTTCCCCATTGAGCTTGATATAGCTTGTCTCTTTCAATAAAATCAGCAGTCAGACATTCACACATTTCATCTCTATCACTTTCCAGGTTATTAAACATCAAAAGCAGTACTGAAATTACATGGGCATGTAAATAACAGTAGTATTTGTGGTTCACTGAGCTTCTCTATATAACAGTCATAAAGTACATATCCCAGAGCAGCCGTTACTGTCACTGCATTATGGGACAACAGTAGGAGAATGAAAGAGGTATTTAATGATGGTTGAAAGCATATCACTTTACAACCTCAGAGCTGTACAATATGAGGCCAAGACTGTCTTTTATGAGTAAATGAATTAGACCGTTCCAACGAAATGATTCACTAGAATGAATAATACTAGAAATAAGTCCATTTAAGATGAACAGATTTGCTAGAATGAATCAGGCTTTCCAAAGCTACATAAGAGAGAGAGGGCCATGTAGGACAAACCTACTCACTATAATGAATCAAAATTTCCAAAGCTACGAGGACCATTTAGGACGAACTGATTCAATAGAATGAATCTGATTTACCAGCATCAGAAAGAGCCAATACTGTGGTTGTTTGCCTCTGCTTGTACAGCAAAAAAGCAATATAAATGTGACATTAAAAATATTGTTGCACTACACCATAAATCATTGGAATAAGTAGCACATTATTCTGGAAGCAGCTGAGCTACTTATATATATATATATAAGTGTCAGTGTAATAGTGGTGTGAAAGTTGGATGACAGTTCACTTGAATGAGGGAGAAATGTAGGTTACTTTATTGTAACACGTGGTTTATGTAAAAAGCAGGTTGAGTAAGATTAGCTTATTCAGTTTATATGCTTTAGACATGTAAAAACATGCACATTTCATCATTACTGGGTGCTGTGATAATAGCACGTGACCTCATTATGTGATGACCTAAAATCTTTTTTTTTTTTTTTTTTTTTTTTTTAAGTCTATTGTCTATAGTATAACGATGTATGAAACACAGTTCACACAGAAGTCACTTTCAATCCAAGCAGCTTTCTGCTGGTCAGTGCGGTGAATTCACATGACCAACTTGAACATGAGTGTTGATTTTTCACCCATGCACAAAACTCTTGAGTGAATTCTTATTGAAATGACTGGATCTAGCCCTTATCTTTCACAGAGCAACATTAAATGTTAGCACATATCAAAAGTGAGACAAAACGACATAGTATGAATGAGTTATGTGTAAATGAGTGACCGTGCCACACTGCATTCATAAAAAGCTGAGTGATTACTTGGTTGGGCTTCGCTACTTCATGAAGAACTGAACCTGGACATGAGCAGAGCAAAAAGAGACGTTGTTATCGCTTTCAATGTTGCAACATACTTTGAAGTAATATTGTCTTTATGTGCTTCATAACAGGACCTCAAGAGGGTGCTGGATAGTTTTAAATGTCCCCAAAAATTCCACAGTCAAAACCAATTTCCACACACACATCTTAAAAAAGTATTTATATAATGTTAAAAATCCACCCAGTGGTTTTTATTTAATCCCTAAAAATAATATCCCTTTTCCAAATCAGGCCATTCTCAGCTTCTTGGCTGTGTGATGTCACACAGACGCAGGCCCCTCCCACGATAGTTGATTGATACTAGCATTTGAGCATTGACCCTAGTTAGCAAGAATTGTTCTAAATGCTGCTATAGTAAACAGTCTCTCAGAGCAAGGCTCATCACACAGTGAAAGAGAGGGGCGGGGTCAGCAGAGCTCATTAGCATTTAAAGGGACATGCAACAGAATGGGTTGATGTCTGCAGAGCTGATTTTACAAAAGTTGAAAATGGTGTTGTTTTACACTACCATTGAGAAATTTTAACCAAAGCATGTTATAGTCTTTTCATTAAGACCGTAAAGATTCATATCCGATCGCAACCGATGACCCCTTTAACTATATCACATTGGAAATACACCCAGATAAGAAAAAAAGGCAAATTATTATTAGTTATTATTGTAATATATTATATTTATTATAAGTTTAGTTACGTATAGTAAGAGTCGTAAATTGTAAATGTTGTATATACTGTAGGGTAGTATAACTGGTTTGAAAATATGAAATACAATTATAAGATGTTAAAAATAAGTACAGCTTTATTTATATTAGCATTTTTATTTTTAATAATTATTATTTTTAATGTCTATTGTTCCTATAAAGTCATAATTTTGTATAAGTGTTAATTAATGCTTGCTATTAACTGATTTTTAGAGAATTGTATTAAAACCAGACCATAAAAACCTAATAATCAAACTAATCATAATAATAATAATTCATGTTAATAATAATATAGAGAACCCACAACAATTTAAAACAAGAGAACATTAAAAAATGTATTGCCCCAGTTTTTTTTTAATTAAATGTAAATGAGATTTCAGAGATATTTTGAGCACTCAAATAGGAAATGTATCCGATTCAGAAATCTGCTCACCTTAAATAATTTGGCGAGTAGTTATGGTAGAGAATTAGGACTAATATTTAATAGCTGGCCTTTTTTTTCTGCAAATCTCACAGCTGTGGGGATTTTGCTGTGATTCCTGTGTTCACTGTAACAGCGACTTTGATGTATTATTTCTAGAAATCTACCTTACAGAGATTTTTACCTTGGGAGCCGTTGAGCTCATCAGTAGATAAGAGAGAGATGAAATTAAAAGTGAATAAAACATTAATAAACATATTTTCCTCAGGCTTTCGGCTCCGGCGATGAGAGAAGAGTGACAGTAACACTCAGAGAGCAGGACAGATGATTATGTTTCCTGTTTTGTCAGTTCGACTCTGAACAGCTGCGTCTTCACTTTAATCATATTTCACCTGCAATCAGCGATGTGAAGAGAGAAGGAGAGAGAGAGCTGAAGAAAGAGGGAGGAGAGACACATTCGCCAGGGATGAGCTCAATCAAGCTGCTAAGGATCAAACCCAATCATGCCACATCATTAGCATAATGAACTGAAAGACAGCGCCGTGAGGAGAGGAATGTCTGATAAAAGAGCCAAAATATTCAGCTCCACTTTTAAAAGTACATATTTGGGTGATTTAACAGTAGTTGAATAACATTTTAAAGTCTTGTTATAAGTTCTTCATGGATCCATAGATGCCCAAAAAGTATCTTTATTTTTAAGAGTGAAAGTACTGCGTAAAAATGAACAACATGAACCCAGATTATTCACCTGAATATTTGTCATAATTTACTCACCCTGCTGTCATTTTAAACCTGTATGGTGTCCATTCTTCTACGAAACACAAAAAGAGATATTTGGACAAATGTCCATTACCAAACGGTTACCAACATTCTTCAAAATAGAAATAAATGCACACCAGTTTGGAATAACGGAATGACAGAATTTTAATTTTTGGGTGAACTATGCTTTTGATAATTAACCATCAAATTTGATAATCTTTTATAAACTGTTGTTCAGATGTAGCCCTGAATCTCTGAGGAGAATTGTCATTTTCGAGCCAAGAGTTCCCGTGAGAATTTTCTCCGGGTTTGATGAGAAAAATCATTTTGTGGTTAACATTACGAGCCTTTGTTCTACAACAGAAATTACACAGCACAGCCAGCTGCTGATATAAATAACATAAAGACTACAGTTATGGTTTAGATAGATGCAGTGATATTGCCCTAGCAGTACTTCAGCACTGAAACAAAGTGTGTGAGAACATGAGAAATGAAGCACATATGGGTGTGCGGAAACAAAAACACTTTACAATGAGGCTTCTTCTGTTAACATTGGTTGTCTAGTTAACATGATTTAACAGTGAAAGTTGTATCTTTTAATATAGTTTAACTGAGCTGAGCTAACATGAAATAACAATGAAAATCAAAGAGTAATAGGTTACATACTGTAACAAATGTATTGTTCATTGTTCATTTATGTTAACCTAAGTAAGATAATGAGATCATATTGTAAAGTGTTAGCAAGTAATCCCTGTGCCCACAACATGATCTTCAGCCTTATAAGAATGTTTTTGTGTGTGTGTGTGTCCTTTAAGACACATTGTGCGTCTTTGTCTGTACTGTGTGTAAGTGTGGCCTCCACTATGATAAAGCCTATTCTTCTGGCATCTCTGTTTTCTCTTGGCCTGCCAGCGGAATGTCACAGGAAACAGCATTCTCAACATTCCACGTCGTCTGATTGGTGGATGCATGCGGCGCCCATAGACACAGCCTCAGTTCATTGGCCGTGCCTAATCTTCTGTGCGTGCATCACACCGGAGGATCACTGGCTGTTCCTGCTGTGGCATATGCTAACCACACTCCCATATGGACACAGAGATGGTTTGGTTCCTGATTTTGACTTGGTCATTGGTGGCAAGGATGCCTTTAAAGGTCCATGAAGTAATATTTTCCACACTTTAAAAATATGCTCTTCCAGGGTGGCTATGATGTCTGGCTGCGTCATGCATTTCAAGTTACTAAAAATAAACTCGAAAGATGTCTCAAATTCTCAAATTCGCAGATTTTCCAGACAAAACAAATAAATAAATAACAATGTTTGCTTCTTGTTCAAAATCATTTGTTAAAATAAGATGAATTTAGTTTTTTTGTTTTTGACTATTTCTTTCATCATGTTCAATTTACATTAGTTAACCTAAAAAATTTGTCTTGGGACTACATGAATAAATGTAGGTGCCATTGCGTGGAATTGCATTAAGAGCGACAAATGTTGAAATTGAGTGTCATTTTATCAACATAAGTCCATTGGAAATGTATGCCTCTACTTACATTTCTGCAAAACTCAAAATACCTGTACATATGAATCGCTGTAGTTTCCATTGGAAATGAACACTAGAGGCAGTAAAATTTTGATTAATAAAGCTTACTTTTTGCATAATTACTTGAGGAATAAATATTATGTTATGAATTCAAAACAGTTTTAACATGCTGTGCAATTTGAAAACTGATTCATTGGATGGTAAGTGTCACATATCCAACTTCACATGCATGAGTTTTCTAAATCAGTATGTTTCTCAGTAGCTCACGCAATACAGTGTAGCTCTTAAGTGATGAAGAGCTTTTGTAAGAAACCCCGTGAAACTACGGTTCAGAAAATCTGCATAAGGCTGCATCAACAAATGCATTTTTATATTCCTTTTGCATTTGTTAACACTATCAAATAGGTTTAGAGTTGGGTTTGGTGTAGAGGATATTTCCAACATGAAGCGACATTCATCGGATATTTGAATTATGAACCACCACAATACGTACCTGAAGCTCCGTAATACAAACACAGCAATGCATGCCATATGAATGTAACAACAACCTGAACCTGTGTTTAGCGCCACTCACTGGACGTTTCGCTTTTGTTAACTGTTAATTCCAGCTCTTGCCAACATAAGAAATGCATCAAGTTAGATCAACAAAATATTATTTGTTTAAATAAACCTGTTTTAGTGTCTTTGTGTGAACTGGAACTAACTGCTATTGATGGGAGGAACAAGCTTTTTCGAAGGTTCAAGTCAGTTGATCCAATTGCTTTGCAAAATGTCTCACCACTCAAAACACTGCATGCTCTTGGTCATAATTATAGGATCTTTCGCACCGCTTTAGTTCCAGAACTAAATGTACAGTACTAAAGTACTGGGATGATTTTGTGTGAACTATTTCTCAGTACCATTCAAAGGGCTGCAACCGCACCGACAGTGTGGACTAGGATGTGACGTAAGCCGGTCGACAGCGATGTCATTTGTGAGCGGTGTTCAACAACAAAAACAAAGAAGAACAACTTTGACAACAGGAGGATGGAGGACGCTGTGCGCAATAAGTTGTCACAGTGTTTACAGTATGCTACACAGTGTTTTAAATCATGGCGGGTGAGAGCGTTTGGCCAATCAATGTATACTTACATCACGGGTAGTACCAGTTGTGCTGGTTAGACCCTGCTCCTGAGTAGAAGCTAATTTGGTTCTTGAAAAAGGCAGTCCGGTACTAAAATCATACCCAGTTTCTGCAGTGCGAAAACACCAAAAAGTGGGCAGTTCCACAATTAGCTCTGGTACTATGAAAAGGTTCCCACGGTGCAAAAGGCCCTTATGTTAATACAACAAAAACTCAGGCCAAAACTTGCATAAAAACAGCTGTTACAAACTCATTGCAATTGTTTTCTTGAAATTATATTACATTATTTGCAAAAGAATAAAAAATAAAAATAAAATACCATTAAATACGAAGTGTCTGTACAATATGTGTTAAATAATTGTTATTCGTTTGTAGGGCTTGTTTTGTTTGTTTTATGGAGAGCTTGTCAAACAGGCCAGTAATAGGCTATTAACGACTACTTTTTTTAATTACACAAAAGTCTCATTAAAATGCCCAATCCCACCCTCCTCTTTCTCCCACTTGGCTTCATGTCTCCTCTACACTGTCCCATAATATTAAAGGCAAAAAAATGCCAAAAAGAAATATTAAAAAAAGACCATAGACACTGGTTCAATGGCTCCCCGTTGAGGGGCGATCTCAATAAACTCAATAAACATGATTCATGGCTTCACAGAGATCATTGTGCCCCCCAACGGCAAACCATTGAAATGTCCAAACGTTTCAAGGCAGTTATGACATAACGAAGCCTTGTTTACTGAAATTCTGTGACTTTAGCAGTTTGATACATGCTCCGAACCACTGTTTCAAAACAAATGATTCACAAAGGTGTAACACTCAAGATTTAAAGCTTCACGAAGCAGTGCTTCAAAAGCGCCCATCACTACTAATGCTGTGGAAATGTTTATGTAAGTGAATATCAACTTATGTTGTGGGAGGTCAACTTGCAGTGCCATCACATAAACACTAAGGGAGCTCCAGAACTGCTGGGGGCAGCAGAGAGGCTAATGGTGTCGTATTGTTTGTTTGAGAACTCATATTATTTTCATTCTATATACAAGAACAGACACAAACAAAAGTGAGAGATTAGAATTGTAAGAGAAGTAGGCTAGTATGTTACTCTTAAGTTATCCATAGCCAGCTAAAGATGGGTCATATATTTGGAAAAACATACATTATACAATAAAAATGAAAGATTGCATACTACATTTGTCAAAAAGTGTAGAATCCAACACTACATTGTACGGAATAACACGTTACCTAATATCAGGGTTCCTCAACAGGCGGCCTGCAGGCCACATCCGGCCCACGAGAGAAAGATGTTTGGCCTGCGCTAATTTCAAATAATGTGGCATGAAATTTCCTTTGCAGCATCAGAAAGCGACATTAATTTACATTGTGTCTACACTGGACGCGAGCGGCGCTGCGCGATGCAACAAAATACAATAGAACTTATTATAATCAATGATGCTGTCTACAAATCCCAGACAGAAAACTGCTGACTATTTAAGATGCACTGACACAAAGTTCAAATGATTTGCAGTGCTTTGTCGTGTCCAGTGTAGATACGATGTGACAAAAACATGGCAAGTGTGAAGTAAAGAAAAGTGGACACTGAAAATAGATGATTCAAATGTGAATGGACTGAACAGTTTTGAGTGAGTGAGTGATACTATCTTTGTTATGGATGTTGGTTCGCAGTGAGTTCACATTTTTAACGTAAGTTTGCTTTAGCCTAATTTATTTTCAAGATCTGATGTAAAATATCTATTGTTGCTTTCACTATGGCTATAAAGATCACGCAAAATAATAATCAAACTCACATTAGACACTTTTAACATACATTAATATTCTGCTTGCTGTGCATTCATGTAACAACAATGCACACACTATTATTGCATTTAGCTTCTGACATGACTAGAATAAAAGCTTATAAATACTGCATGTTTCACCTATTGTTTTAAAAAAAATTTAATTCACTGCACAGCAAGCAGAATATTATGAGCCATCAGAACTGGCCAATCTGAAGACACTGACAGAGCACCAGAGACACAATGTTACTGGACCAGGTCAATTATTAAAGTTACCGCCCACATCCCATGATCCTTCACATTAGAACAGTTTTTTTTTTTTTTTTAAACACTCTGTATGTTTTAATCCATAGTAAGCGCAATTCATACAATACATTTAAACTGTGCTACTTTAAGACCATCTCTGAACTTTCTACCAGGACTCTGCTGTTTTTCGGCTGGTTCTTTCTGTATACGTTGATTGATTGTTTTCTTTTATAGTCAGGAGTGAGTAATCCCAAACCAATGGCGCTGTCTCAAACTATACATAACTCTTACGGTTTGTATGATTTGTCTTTGTGTTTTCTGACTTGTTATTTTGTTTTCGAATTTGTCATTGTGTTTTCTGAATTTTTATAATTTTTTTCTGAATTGTTGTTGTGTTTTCTGAATTGTTATTTTGTTTTTTAGATTTGCATTTGCGTTTGTAATTTGTTATTTTGTTTTCAGAATTGTAATCTGTTTTGCCCTTCATGGCCACCGTAGGATATTGATAAACTTGAACAAAAAATTATTTAACCACTAGGTTACCACTAGGAGGCGACTCATGAGTACACAGAGTTTAACAATACATTCTAGTATGTTATAAACGTAATGTTCTGTTTCTTATAAGCCTGTGCATTTAACTTTTCGTTTATAATATTTTGTTTTTTTATACGTTTTTATATGTACACATTGACTTTTAACATCCCGAGAGGGCCTACATGACGACATTTTCACAGAAATCATTACAAGGTATGTGCCAAGCTGTACTCGTACATTGATTCAATAAATGTTATTGGCTTTATATATGCAAATGAGAATGTTAACCAAAAATTACAAATGTGTGAAATCTCTAAACTTAATTCTTCATTGAAGGAGACAAAATCAATGTTCTTCTTGTTTTCAAAGTAATTTCTCACTTAGCACAACGCATTTATGCATAAAATACCAGTGAGAGATTCATAATAGGAGTATCTAACCTGCGAGAGGAAGGAGAGGAAGAGACTGATTCATGTTTCTCAGTGTCTAAGCTCCAGGAAAAGCACCAGCTGCCTCTAAATTGCTGTGAAGAGAGAGAGAGAGAGAGAGAGAGAGAGAGAGAGAGAGAGAGAGAGAGAGAGAGAGTGCAAATGCAATTAGCTGATGTCTGAGTGGAAGAGAGGACTCTGTGCCCAGCGAGACGCCCAGATAACATGAAGATAGCTCACAGTGTAGAACGCCTGCTCAAATGTCATCTGTTCTGCATAATGAGATACATGACAGCGATGGAGTGCAGGCAAGAGGGCAATAAAAGTACTAAAGACAAACTGTACAAAACGCAATCATGCATTTGAGCTAATGAAATCCTCTGGAGTGCACATGCGGTTTAGACAGCACTGGAAATTACAGTATTGTTGCCTCATTTCAGTTAACAAAAAAAGGAAGAAAAGAAAAAGGGAGAAAAGCAATTTTTTGATTGATTTTTTTGGTTGATTTTTTTTTTTTGTTTTTTTTAGTGTCATTTTTTTTTATATTTTTTTATACAGTACAGATTGTGTCAAAGCAGCTTTACAGTATCAAACAGGAAAATAGTTTGTCAGTAATGCAAGAGGACAATAACAAAGAGTCATTTTTGTTCATTGATGATTCAGTGATGTCATCATCCAGTTCAGCTCTCTTCTGTGCAATCAGTCAAGTGTCCCCAACTAAGCAAGCCAAAGGTGACAGTGCCAAGGAACCAAAACCCCATCAGTGACAGAAATAGAGAAAAAAAAACCTAGGCTCAGTCGGGGAGCCAGTTCTCCTCTGGCCAGGAGGCAGGTTATCATTTTTTTTTTTTTTTACAGAAACATAAACTAGAGTATTAGTAGAGTGTTATATTGGGTCGTGGTTAAGGTTAAGAGAATAAGTTGACATGTTGCAAAGTTAGTCAGTGGAATATCTCTTACCCTTAAAAAAAAAAGTTAGCAAATATATAAAAAAAAACAATAAAAAAAAAAAACATGTTGATGTTTGCATCACATAGCCAGCTGCACATTCTGTTGCAGTAAACTTGCTCGGTTTCGCACCCGGTACAGTGTTTCACTCATGATGTGGAGCGCTCGTGCAAAACACAAGTCAAGGCACTTGATCAAAGAGCTCAAGAACTTAAAATGGCATGGTTGCTTCTCACATGTTCTTATGTCAGTGCTATCGATTAGGTTTATGGTAGGTTTAGGTTTAGTCTAGTTGCTATGTTATTTTCAAATGCAACACAGCATTCGCATTTTAGCGCCACTCATCGAACATTTAATTACTGAACTTCCACAATACCTACAACAGTCAGCAAAATATTTGCAGATTCACATCCATTTGGTTGGGATATAACTGAAGGTGCTTTTAGTGTCACTCACTGAATATTCCACTTTGAAAGTGTCAAGTGTTGAAATGTAAAAGAACAATGTAATATCATTTTGCAGAAATGTCACCTCAGGCATGGTTTTCCAATGAGCTCGGGCTGCTAATTTTGATTGGATCTAACTATTTTTATTAGAGCTGTCAAACAATTAATCAGAATTAATCACATTCAAAATAAAAGTTTTTGTTTACATTATATATTTCTTATGTATATATAAATACACACACATACAGTATATATTTTGAAAATATTTACGTTTATACATTTATATATTCATATTCTTATATTTTATATTATTTTTATGTATATATATATATTACGTTTTTTATTTTTTTATATATATATATATATATATATATATATATATATAAATTTAATATATAACAGAATGCAAAATGTATATGTCAAGTTTATTTGTATAGCGCTTTTTACGATACAAATCATTACAAAGCAACTTTACAGAAAATTAAGTTTCTACAATATTTAGTAGTAGCTTATCAGTGGTGACTGTCAGTTTCAACAACATATTTTTCTTAAATATATACATGCATGTGTTTGTATTTATATATAATAAATATACACACATATATTATGTAAACATAACCTTTTTTATTTTGGATGCGATTAATCGCGATTAATCGGTTGACCACACTAATTGTTATCAATAGTTTTCATAATAAAAATATTAACATAGACACAGAGAGAGAGAGAGAGAGATAACCCAGATTGCACGTCTGATGGCAGATGGAGTATTCTGACAATGACTTTCATACCTTTTCTGGACCTTGACACTGTTATTTATTTGGCAGTCTATGGGACAGTCACAAGCCTCCCGGTTTTCATCCAAAATATCTTAAATTGTGTTCCGAAGACGAATGAGGCTTTTATGGGTTGGATCGACATGGGGGTAAGTGATTAATGACAAAATTTTCATTTTGGGGTGGAGTATCCCTTTAAAATGCTGTTAATGTAGGCAGCTCACTATGTGGAATATTATGAGTGTGTGCATGACTGATCTAGTGTGGCAGATCTGTCTGACTGTACCTCTCCAAATATGGTTCCTCTGGTTGAGTTTTAATTAGAGGAAATGACTAGAGAGCTGCTGGTAGAGAGGCTTGAACCACAAGGGGGGAGGGGGGAGTTAATTAAATCAGCTTTGTTGTCAGAGATGAACTAAAAGAATCTTATCGCTTACTCTGAACGTGTTGGGTGACCATTTTCCACATGTAAAGAGCCCAGTCCCGGGCTGAGATCAAGCGCTCATCTCAGCACATGAACTGTCTGTTGCCGCTCTGCCCCTGTATTTCTCTACATTTGACTTCCACCTCCACTAAAGTGGCAGCAGGAGATCAGAGCCTGTATAAATGAGTGAACCGTCTGATGAGGGTTAAAGAGGACAATGTGTCCTCTGGGCTACTGAGAAAATGAGCTCTATGTTGAGTTCAGTTACACAAGATGATCTGTCTATGTCCTCTAGTGATCTCACTCTCTGCAAAGATGGGTTGAAGTCAATATAAAAACTGGCCTTTCTTATTAATGCATATTTCTTATCTTATTATGCATAGTAAAATTCATTTGTGTCATTTTTCCTCACTGAATTGTATTTTTTATTCAGAATTGTTTTACACTATGGAAGTAATATAAGTAGGGAATGCCAGTTCAGGTAAACTTTAAGCTAATTTTATTCCATCCATAAAAATCCATGTCATCAAGCTCGAACACACCCCTTTCCATGTCTTGAAGTGCCGGTCTCGATTAGTTTTAGCTTTAATTGTGGACCTTTAGTTGTTATGAATCGAATGGTCGCTTGCAGTAAGGTGAAGATGTTTTTAGGTGGTCAAAGTAAGTCGTATTAGCTGGGTTTATGTGAAGTTAACTTAGATGAGTGTGAGAACTGTACAAACAGCACGTCTCAAGGTCAGTGGCATAGATAGAGAAGTTGTGTTATAATGTGGTGAACAGTGCCACCTGGCTATATACACTGGAAAACATTACATCATCAATTACATGAAGGAAAAAATCCTTACAACAAACCTCTTAGTTCTTATTATTTTTAAACTAATGGAGAAATTTAGACCATTTAGATATATCTTTACAAAATAAAATAAAATAAAATATTGTATTCTAGAAATTACTTAAGTCCATCATTCAGTGGCATCAAAAGGAAAAATGTAGGTAAAGTTTTGAGGTTTAGTCGACCTCTGCTGGTTTATCCAGAAACTGTAGAAACTTTAGATTACGAAAGAGCTGTGGATTCCATCAGATGTTAAAGGTTCTTCATGGAACTATTTAGACAAATATATATATGTGTGTGTGTATATATATATATACAGGTCCTTCTCAAAAAATTAGCATATTGTGAAAAAGTTCATTATTTTCCATAATGTAATGATAAAAATTTAACTTTCATATATTTTAGATTCATTGCACACCAACTGAAATATTTCAGGTCTTTTATTGTTTTAATACTGATGATTTTGGCATACAGCTCATGAAAACCCAAAATTCCTATCTCAAAAAAATTAGCATATCATGAAAAGGTTCTCTAAACGAGCTATTAACCTAATCATCTGAATCAACTAATTAACTCTAAACACCTGCAAAAGATTCCTGAGGCTTTTAAAAACTCCCAGCCTGGTTCATTACTCAAAACCACAATCATGGGTAAGACTGCCGACCTGACTGCTGTCCAGAAGGCCATCATTGACACCCTCAAGCAAGAGGGTAAGACACAGAAAGAAATTTCTGAACGAATAGGCTGTTCCCAGAGTGCTGTATCAAGGCACCTCAGTGGGAAGTCTGTGGGAATGAAAAAAGTGTGGCAAAAAACGCTGCACAACGAGAAGAGGTGACCTGACCCTGAGGGAAGATTGTGGAGAAGGACCGATTCCAGACCTTTGGGGACCTGCGGAAGCAGTGGACTGAGTCTGGAGTAGAAACATCCATAGCCCCCATGCACAGGCGTGTGCTTTTGAACCAGAAACAGCGGCAGAAGCGCCTGACCTGGGCTACAGAGAAGCAGCACTGGACTGTTGCTCAGTGGTCCAAAGTACTTTTTTCGGATGAAAGCAAATTTTGCATGTCATTCGGAAATCAAGGTGCCAGAGTCTGGAGGAAGACTGGGGAGAATGAAATGCCAAAATGCCTGAAGTCCAGTGTCAAGTACCCACAGTCAGTGATGGTCTGGGGTGCCATGTCAGCTGCTGGTGTTGGTCCACTGTGTTTTATCAAGGGCAGGGTCAATGCAGCTAGCTATCAGGAGATTTTGGAGCACTTCATGCTTCCATCTGCTGAAAAGCTTTATGGAGATGAAGATTTCGTTTTCAGCACGACCTGGCACCTGCTCACAGTGCCAAAACCACTGGTAAATGGTTTACTGACCATGGTATTACTGTGCTCAATTGGCCTGCCAACTCTCCTGACCTGAACCCCATAGAGAATCTGTGGGATATTGTGAAGAGAAAGTTGAGAGACACAAGACCCAACACTCTGGATGAGCTTAAGGCCGCTATCGAAGCATCCTGGGCCTCCATAACACCTCAGCAGTGCCACAGGCTGATTGCCTCCATGCCACGCCGCGCTGAAGCAGTCATTTCTGCAAAAGGATTCCCGACCAAGTATTGAGTGCATAACTGAGCATAACTGTGACTTTTTTTGTATTAAAAACACTTTTCTTTTATTGGTCGGATGAAATATGCTAATTTTTGAGATAGGAATTTTGGGTTTTTCATGAGCTGTATGCCAAAATCATCAGTATTAAAACAATAAAAGACCTGCAATATTTCAGTTGGTGTGCAATGAATCTAAAATATATGAAAGTTTAATTTTTATCATTACATTATGGAAAATAATGAACTTTTTCACAATTTGCTAATTTTTTTGGAAGTTTATTTTTTTTCATTACATTATGGAAAATAATGAACTTATATATATATATATATATATATATATATATATATATATATATATATTCATTCTATGGCATTGTAAAGCACCTGTATTTTTTAAAAGTGTTCTCAAAGCTTTTTAAATGACTCTTCATGAAACACAGACAATATAAACAGTGCTGGGGGTAACGCATTACAAGTAACTCAAGTTGCATAATCAGTGACGTGACATGCAGCCAAGAATGGTGACCCAAACTTAGAAATCATGCTCCGCATTTAACCCATCCAAAAAGCACACACACGCCGTGAACACACACCCGGAGCAGTGGACAGCCATTTATGCTGCGGCGCCCGGGGAGCAGTTGGGGGTTCGGTGCCTTGCTCAAGCACACCTCAGTCGTGGTATTGCTGGCTCGAGACTGGAACCCACAATCTTAGGGTTAGGAGTCAAACTCTCTAACTACTAGGCCACGACTTCCCCGTAAAAATCAGATTCATTTTTAAGTAACACATTACTGTTACATTTACAAGAAAATATCTACTTTTTTGAATACGTAACGGCAGTTTCTTTGTTTTGCCATGTATTGACTGACAGCTCTCCTGTTCTCATGTTAAGAGAAATCGGGAGTGAGATGCATAGGTAGTGTGCGCTGTGTAAACATGAGGCTTACTGTAGTTCTAAATATGAACATGCATTTACTCCTCTCACTTGCACGAAAACAGATTCAGTATTCCTCAAAATGAATATTTTTTAATTATTAAAAATAAACTTGCAAGCCCAGCCCAGATTTAAAAAGTAATGTTACACTTTACTTTCCATAAAAAGTAACTAAGTAACATAAGTTACTTTTTTAGAGAGTAACACAATATTGTAATGCATTACTTTTAAAAGTAACTTTCCCCAACACTGAATATAAATTTCCTTAAAGGACTCATATGATGCCATTTAAAATTTTCCTTTCTCTTTGAAGAGTAACAAGCTCTTGGTGCATGAAGAAGATCTGTACTCACTGCCCGTAAGTACGTTTTTTTTATATTTAAAGAACTTGCCACTAATGATTCATATGCAAGTATTGAGCAGTGTAGGGTAGCACTTGTTGTTTGTCATTTCTCTGATCACAGATGCAGACATGGTTTTATGTTTACGCAGCCAATATGTAAAAAGACAGTATAAGTCATTATAATCAGTAATTATGTCCCCATATAATGGGTTTTATTGTTTTTGTCTCGTCGCGCCGGGCATCACACAATATGTAAAGACACAGGGCATCACAGAATGGTGAGGGGCATAACATTTCCCTCACATGCTTGAGGTATTCGGCCAATCACAACGCACTGGATAGTTGGCCAATCAGTGTATACCTCGCTTTTCAGAACGATGAGCTTTATAAAAATCCACACGTTTCAGAAAGGCAGGGCATAGAGGAGCAACAATAATGTACAGTGTGGAATGTACAATAAGGTTTTTTGAACCTTAAACCACATAAACACATTGCATTACACCAAATACACAACATAATGTTCTTTTTAGCAACATCATATAATCCCTTTAAAATCATGCCAAAACATTTTCAAATCCAGGACTCCGGTCCGATGAAGGGAAGAGTGTCTGTCTGACTAGACAAGACTAAAATCTCCATGGTTATTACAGAGGTGGGAAGGTATTTTTTGTACAACTGGGCATTGCAGAGATCACACTCTCTGTTTGCGTGCATTGCATATAGTCATTTGGATTGATTATCATTATAAAATATATATATTTAAAATGTAATAATCTCTTGAATCTAGCTTGCGCTCACTGTTGTACATGGAAGCAGTTCTGGGGGAATGACGTATGAGGTCAGCTTGGTGGATTTTATGGGGTTTTTAATTTTGTGTTAATCTTGTTGGATTTGTCTGAAAGAAGAAAGTCATATACACCTAGGATGCCTCTGAGAAACACTGGGGTATACATACACAAGGGGTGACTGGCAAACAGGACACATCTAGAATGAATCAGGGACTAATCAACAGGAAAGACTACAAACTAACTACAAATAAAGCGCGGGAACCACTTCAACATAAAAGTCCAAGGACAGACAGAGCACATGTGACACAAGCTGCAGCTTTCTTTCACCAGCCTGACCGAGGAATTCAAGGTCACCAGAGTCAGGGAGGTGTTACACTATAGAGCATCACTATTGGAGAGACGGTGTGGTGGACATATGAGGCAGTCAAACAGGCAGAACCAAAGCTGGGACATGGCATCCTGGCAGTCTCTGTGGCAGCAGGGTGAGCCAGGCTGGGTAGCATTAAAAGATCTCACTATGACAAAGCCCAGGGAAGAGAGAGAGGTCAACTGGTCCATGTAGAGACCCTGCAGTGGCAGAAGAGGAACAATGGAGTAGAGCAGTGGCTATGTGTAAGCAAACAAAAGAGTGATCCCTTGATCTTTGGAAGACAAAACCAGATAAACTAAAATTCCTGGTCCAGTCAGTGTATCTCCTTCCAAGCCCGTCTCACTTGTTGTATCTGGGGCCTTGCCAACATCACACATGTCCACTGAGCCTGAGAGAGCCCTGGAGCACACCTTGAGCTGCTGCCCAAAAGCTTGGGGAGGTACAGGTGCTGCAGACGGACAAGACATGACATCACCTTTGAGGGAGAAAGACCTCAGGGTCTCAGTTGGGCTGCTAGCATCAGCTGAAGGTGCATTTCTGGAAGCAGTTCAAGTTTCTGGAACACACTGTAAGGTTCAGATTTGGTTTTAATAAAACTCAAATGATCTTGACATTATCTGAACATGGACCTGAATGTTAGTAATAGTGGTTAAACCGATCGTAGTTGATCGTACTCTGACACGTTAGAAAGTTATAAAGTGGGAAGTTACAGTTTAGTCAGTGATGTCTTTATCTTATCTTATGTGCAAAAGATCTTAAATAATTTTGGTTTATTTATTTATTTATTTATTTAATTTTGGTGCTGTCAAACGATCACATCCAAAATAAAAGTTTTCGTTTACATAATATTTAAGTGAGTACTGTTTATATTTATTATGTATATATAAATACAAAAACATGCATGTATATAATTCAGAAAATGTTTATTTTTATACATTAAACATATTCATATATAATATAATAATGTAATAATATAAATATCTAAATGTATATACATGTAAATATTTTCTTGTGTATTTATATATACATAATAAATAAACATATACATTATGTAAACAATAACTTTTATTTTGGATGCGATTAATCGCGATTAATCATTTGACAGCACTATTTTTTATATATTTTTTGGGGGGGTTATTTGTTTCTAGCACTATCTGGCAACACTGCATTGTCACTTTAACCGACAGTAATCAAAAAAGTCCACAGATAAGTTATTCCTGACATGATACCACATTCGGCAAGTTGACAACCCTCACATAGCAAAAAAAAAAAAAAAAAAAAAACTAATAAAAAATAAATAATAAACAAAACAAAACAAAACACACAAAAAAACTATTTCTTTTGCACCCTCAGATTCCAGATTTTCGAATAGTAGGAAAGCTTATTTATTCAGCTTTCAGATGATGTATAAATAGCAATTTCAAAAAATTGACTGATTTTGTGGTCCAGGATCACATATATTATTTCTACTATGGTATGCCTATATGTATTCCAATAAATATGTCTTGTGTTAATTTTATTTTATTTGTATTTGTTTCTGTAATTATGTAATCTCATTAACCGGAAGCCAACAAAGGTTAGGTTATTAATCTCGCAACTCTGGCGCCCTAAGAAAGTCTGTTCGAATTACGAAACGCACCTCCGGCTCGCCGTATGTGTTCCGCTGGAGCAACACGTGTGATCTGAACACGTTTATCATCGTGACGGGTTTTGTGCTGTAGCGATCGGTGTAGATCTGTCGTGTCAAGCGTCAAGTTTCCAAAAATCTCATCTTCAGTTCGCCTGGTGAGTTGAGCTTTGTTCCAGAAAGCGTGTTTGTGTAGTTTGCGGATATTTGAGACAACACAACACTCTATACGACAGAAAACGAAGCCAACGTGTTCTTTATTCATCGATAATCTCCGGGATTGTAGCCACTATAGGTGTGTAACAACATTATGTTCCTATTGTTAACACATGGTAACCTTACATGTCGCAAGCATGAATATAAAGATAAATGTATCTGAACTCTTGAGGGATTTTAGACATATTTAACAATGATATATTCAGAGTTACTACCACAGTTACTTCTCTTTTGTGTGGTAGCTTGCTATAGTAACGAACATTGTCACCAAGTAATACATCAGAACTACAAAACAACATGATCGAATGATAATTTTTACAGTATTTGAAAATGATAAATTGTTAGTTTTTCTAGAAGTAACGTTAACTTGTTAAGAAATTATGGTTGCCAATGTGCCGTGATAGAGTATGGTTCACATCTTTGTCAAGGACTGCATCACACTGTCTTCATGGAAATGATCCGCTATAAATGTGACTCAATCATTGAAACCTTAGGACATAGTTTTATTTGTTCATCTGCAATGTGATTGGCTGTAAACGTCTGACAATATATGATGTTTGGTCAGGACACAGTGTTAATAGAGAACAAAGAAAGCCATAGATCATTTGATTGGATATCTGCAGTAGTTTCTTCAGGGAACTGATAGTGTCCTCTCATCACTGTGTGTGAAGCGTTTGCTCAAGACATGGAGTTTGGCCAAGTGTGATTGCACTTAGCGATTGATCTTCATTAAATGATGATGAAATTCGCTGTTTAACAAGAACAGATCAAATCAGTGTAACCTAGTTTTAAGGAAGCGACAGATAAATGAATCGTGTCTTTGTCCAGGCTGTGGTTGGCAGTATGAAGTATATTCTGGTGACGGGCGGCGTGATCTCGGGCATCGGGAAAGGCATTATAGCCAGCAGCGTGGGAACCATCCTCAAGTCCTGCGGCCTGCACGTCACAGCCATCAAGATCGACCCGTACATCAACATCGATGCGGGGACCTTCTCGCCGTACGAGCACGGTAATCTCACGCAACGCGTCATAGAAGCTCCAAGAATATGCATTACTGTTAAAGTTAGCAACCACATTGCAAACAAAAAAAAAAAACAACACTTTAGCATCACAACCACTCACTACTTCAGAAAATGTAAAAATATGTAAAATGTCGTTTATATGGGTGATGGTTGAGTTCTGTGGTGTGTATATGAATGTGATGTGTTTTGTGTAGGTGAGGTGTTTGTTTTGGATGATGGCGGAGAGGTGGATTTGGATCTGGGCAACTACGAGCGTTTCCTGGACATCAGACTCACCAAAGACAACAACCTGACCACCGGGAAAATCTACCAGTCTGTCATCAACAAAGAGCGCAGGGGAGATTACCTGGGCAAAACCGTACAGGGTGAGCCGGAGGTCTCATAGTAATGTGTCTCACTTTCTAAATGCCCTTTTTTAGGATGAGTTCAGGCTTCAAATTGGTTCTTTTGGCCGGTACCAAAAAAAAAAAGATACATTTAGTCCTGGTTTGCTTTGCATTCATACTGAACACTGGATATAAAATTACAGAACTCAAGGCCTAAGGACAAGCTCACTAACTGATTGGACTGCTGTTATGGCGTGTATATTTTGCACAGAACTAACATCCTAACGATGCTGTATGCTGGACTACATGCATTTATAAACTTAAAACAGCACCAGGAAGTCCTCTGTTGCACACACAAACCAAAATCTGCTGCAAGGAGATTTGTTTGATTAAAAGTGGACCGAAGCAGCCTCTAAAGAGGGGTCTCGGTTCGGATGGCAGCGTTCATGTATTTTCAGATGAATCACACTAACAAAGCAACTGCGCCAGAGTTTTAACCGAATCGAACTTGAGAAGTGTGAACACCCAGTTAGTGTTAAAGTTCCTGTCCCATCGAGGTTCGCTGTAAGAGAAGCTGGCACGTCTGTGATCTCCACATGTTTCACAGTATGTTCTTTTGTTGCAGTGGTGCCACACATTACTGATGCTATTCAGGAGTGGGTGATGCGTCAAGCTAAAGTTCCTGTGGATGATGACGATGTTGAGCCCCAGGTTTGCGTCATTGAGGTGAGAAGAAGAGCTGTGCTGCGTTCCTCAAAAGCATTGTAAGTTGATCTTAGAGACCAGTGGTAGTTGGGGATGGGCGATATCTTATAGTTTGTGATATACAGGTAAAAATTCACCCTAAAATTCTTCCTGCGATAATAACAAAGTCTTGTTGTTGACATTTCTGTGTGTGAACGTGCGGAGCGACATGCCGGATGGTGAACTTGAAAATGAGGAGGAGTTTATCACTAAACTAAGCTGCCTCTACAATCTGGAACTGGTTTGGTTAGGACTGTAACAGGGCCTTTCGCACCGCTTTAGTTCCAGAACTAAATGATCAGAGCTAAAATACTGGGACGATTTTTCGCAAACTATTTCTCAGTACCATTTAAAGTGTTGCATTCACACCGAGAGTGTGTACTAGGAAGTGATTATCATCATTGATATTGTTATTGCAATAAATACTAGAAATTACAGTGATATATTTTTTAGCCTGTAGCGCCCATCCCTATTGTTAGATCTACGCAGGCTTCCGATGCTTTTGGGAAACACAACCCTGGACACTACATTTGATAAAATACATGTTTTAACGGGTTTCTGATGATTGATTGAGGGTTTTGATGTGTTTTTGCAGTTGGGGGGTACGGTCGGAGATATAGAGAGCATGCCTTTCATCGAGGCCTTCAGACAGTTCCAGTTTAAAGTGAAGAGAGAGAATTTCTGCAACATTCACGTCAGTATGGTGCCACAGGTCAGGAGCTGTTCAGATTTCCACACACAGAGCAGTGCATTACACCTTATCTCATAGAGCGTATCATACACATGCCGTGGTAATGTGAGTGACGTACTGTCTCGTCCGTGATGTCCAGCCCAGCGCTACAGGAGAGCAGAAGACCAAACCCACGCAGAACAGTGTGAGGGAGCTCAGAGGCCTGGGACTGTCACCTGACCTGGTGAGGCAAGCTCCAGAGAGCATTTCTGTATGCAATATCTGTGTGTGTGTGTGTGTGTGTGTTTTTTTTTCACAGTGGATGAATTTAGAGACATCTTCTCAGAGAGGGCTTTTTAGGTCTTTCATAAACTGTCAGCTCACTAAAACCCTGTAAGAGAAGACATACCAAAGCTGGTTATTCTACTTTGAATTCTGTGACATAATGTCTGTTTCTGTGTGACTCCGCCCACTGCCAGTTTACCCAATTGGATTTAACACCCTGGGTTGCCAGTTGGGGGAAAACACAGATTATTGCGGCCATTGAAGCCAGCAAATGAACTGGGTCAGAGACTGCAGATTCTACCCGACCTAAAAAGCCTCAGCATCCCTTTAACAAAACCCTATGAGTAGAGACATTTTAAAGGGGTCATGACTAATGACATGGATTTTTTTTATTTTTATTTTAATATGTTCCTTGAGCTTTACTTATAATGTTAATAAAAGGTTTTTTTTGTGCTAAAAAAAAAAAAGTGAAAAAATTATTATTTTCAACCCTCATTCTGATCCTCTGTCTAAAAGGGGCGGGTCCTTTAAGGCTTCTCAGTAACCGGCCACTGTTATGATTGGCTAATGTTACTGCATGGAAACCGTATCAATGCCCCGTAATTTCCAGACAAAGCATTATGAAATAATTTACTTACAGTTTGTGATGCAGCTGCAGTCAGTCAACAGATGTTTTATTGTGAACGCTCCAGGAAACTGGGCCACGTTTACTAAATTAGTTATATGTTTGGGTTTGGGATGTGATTAGTGATAAATTTTCAAATTGTTATTTTATCTGATCCTTCTGATATCTGGACAAAGCCGCAAACGACCAGTTTAATCCAAACGTTTCAAAGTAGGGCTGGGCGATGTATCGCATGCAATTGTCACGCGCATTTCGTCAGTAAAGCCGGTTCCCTGATTAGCGCTAAATCGCCATCACCTGCTTTCAAATGGAGCGGCATTTAATAGACAGAGCCGTAGATCACTGACAAGTTACACAATATCGCGTTCATTATCGAAGGCGATACATCTGGGATAATGAACGCGATATTGCGTTGCTTGTCAGTGATCTACGGCTCTGTCTATTAAATGCCGCTCCATTTGAAAGCAGGTGATGGCGATTTAGCGCTAATCAGGGAACCGGCTTTACTGACTAGATGCGCATGATTATATCGTTAGATATATCTCCCAGCCCTACAGTGGGGACATAATTACGGATTATAATGACTTATTCTGTCTTTTTACACGTTGCGTTGCATTGCGCCGCGTAAACATAAAACCATGTCTGCATTTGTGATTCGAGAAGATAAACAAGTGCTACTCTTCACTGCTCAAAACTCGCGTTTGAATCATCAGTGGCAAATCCTTTACAAATGAAAACGTATTTACAGTCTGAGATCAGGAAACAGTCCTCCATAAAATGCACAGCACACATCTGAATATTTGGGTTGGACTGTTCTGCAACAGTGTTGTAAATACAACTTAACCACTGATTTCTAGTTGTGTCCTCTTTTGGAAGACCAAACAAAGTAGTTTCTCTTTCACAATGAAACAGCGTCACACATCATGGCGGTGTGGCAACAACAATACTTCAGCGAGAGTCAAAGTTACGCCTTCTTTCTTTGCGTGAACATCTGGGCGGCATTATGCAAATCTTCCCACACAGTGATGTAGATATGTGGGGGCGTGTTTGAACGAGGTGTTTTAGGAGGGCGTGGACAAGTCTTTAAGAAAGACTTTAGTCTTTGCAACTTCACAGATCTTCTTTATTCACCAAGAGCTTGTAACACTCCAAAGAGAAAGGAAAACTTTAAATCGCATCATATGACCCCTTTAAATGTTTTTATTCATGTTCCCTTTAAAAGTAGCACATCTACAACTATCAAAGGAACGTTTCTGTAACAAAATTATCAAGTTTTTTAATTAATTTTTTATTATTTTTTTTTTTTTTTGCATAAGGACTGTTAGTCTATTTAAATCTCAAAATATTATGTCATAAAAACTAATCAAACCAAGCCATATTTATCTGTATTGAGGTTCAGATGATGGATGCATAAATATTCAAATAAAGATAGATAGAAGATAGATTTTTGTTTATAAAATGTAAGTGGGTCATGTCCACAACATTGATGATATCACACGGAGGTGTAAGTGTTGTTTTGTTCTTGCTCTTGCAGGTAATGTGTCGCTGCTCCACTCCACTTGATAACTCGGTGAAAGAGAAGATATCCATGTTCTGTCATGTGGAACCTGAACAGGTTAGTCTGGATCCCCCAGGAGCCAACAGGACTAACATAACTGTTGAGTTAATGTGAACAGTTTGTCTCACTGAAGCATAATTATCAAGAACCTTTTGGAAAAGCAGATGAAACTGAGCCAAAATGTGTCTGAAGGACAGTGGGTCACTTTCGCTGATATTGGATGCATGATACTGATGCAGTCTTTATCTTTTAGCATGAAATGTGCATTATGTGTATGCACAATTATTAAATGAAAAGTTTGTCTTCTCTTCAGGTGATCTGCGTACACGATGTGTCGTCCATCTACAGAGTGCCACTGCTCTTAGAAGACCAGGGCGTTGTGGGATACTTCTGTCGCAGACTGAACCTGCCCATTGAAACCAGACCCAGGAAAATGCTGGCGAAGTGGAAAGAGATGTCAGACAGGCCAGTACAAACTCAAAACATTAAAACCGATTCAGCATCAGTTCATACATGAATACTAAGCTTTCAAAGATCATGTAGCACAAGATAATCCAGGTTTTTTGGGATTTGTTTCATATTGTGATAAGGACAAAAAAGGCTCTTTTTTTAACGTTATCTGCACTGTGTTTGTGTGGTAGGTCAGACAGGCTGTTGGAGCAATGCTCCATTGCTCTGGTGGGGAAATACACCAAGTTTTCAGACTCGTATGCCTCCGTGATCAAAGCCCTGGAACACTCTGCTCTCGCCATCAGCCACAAACTAGAGGTTAAGGTGAGTGAAACCTTTAACACGGCCAGATGAGATTGATTTAGCAGATTCAACTAATTCTACCTCTTAAAAATACTTCATCTTTTAATTCTCAATATGCATTTGTATTAGTGCTGTCAAAGTAAGCGTGTAAATGCGTGCAATTAATTTCCAGTTTAATGGCGTTAAAAATATGTAATGCAGTTAACGCAGGGGCGGGGCTAGGGTTGGCCACCCACTCAAAACTGCTGCTCCAGTCTCTTTTCTTGACAAGATTTGTGTTTATTTAGACACGGAATGTCTTTACGACATCAAACAGGAGGCTTTTCAGGCGTGCACTACTTCGCCTCAGCACAGACGCGACTCAAACAAGTGTTTAGAAAAGGTACAGGTGATGAGGAGCTTCAGTGGAACATCGGTGAACTGTGGTCAGATGAGATGTTGTCACGTCAGTAATAACGAATTTTCCTGTCCTGTCAGCCGTTATACTGTGCTCATAGTGTGTTCTCTTCAGCTGAACGCACAAATACGGCACCGCGCGCTGTAGACTGTATCATTTCATATTAAAGCTCGAATGAAACGACGAGTATGTGTGTCAGATCTGCGTCATGTTCAGCAGCAGCAGCTCTTAAAGTAATAGCAGCCAATTAACCCTTATAACCCAGCTGCTATGATGTCTGCTCATCAAATTGCAAAAGAGAAAATCAATAACTTTTTTGTAGCTTTAACAATAAATCTAGCCTATATTTCATTTAAAATGTAGTGTTTGGTAACTTCATTACATTTCTGTATATTTCCTATATGCTAAAGGGCACAGGTAAAAATCCATTATAATGGGTTTATGTGAAGATTGTTAAAGGTTCAATTAAATTAGTTGTTAAAATTGGTAGCTCTCAATTATAATGTATTGCTAGTATAGTCAACATTACATATAGTCAATGGCTAAAAATTAAGGGGAAAAAAAGAACTATTTCCTAGAGACTTCAGTAGTATTAGGTGCTTTCACACAGGAGGAACCTTTTCATAGTTCCTAGAACTATTGGAGGAAGTTCCCACTTTTTGGTGTGTTTGCACCGCAGGAACTAAGAATGCATTTAATTCTAGGAATTCTGTTTGGGGCAATTAAATTAGCTCATACTTCAGAGTAGGGTCTAAAACAGTTCTAGTGACGCAGTGTACGCTGATTGGCCAAACGCATACGAAACACCAGCATTTTTAAAAAGCCATGTAAACATTTACTCCACAAACTCCACAAACAGCGATAATGACGGCATTTACCTGTTGTCTGCAGGGTTACGATGTTTTCTCAGCATCGATGATAACACTGTAAAGGGTTAGATTTTCGTGCTCCTTTAATCGCGTAAATTGTGCGTTTACATTCCATCTGTTATCATGAATCCCACGACACACAACAACAACAACAGCTCCGCACGTGTTGTCCACTCACCGGTTGTTGATGTTTGTAAATAAAGACGTTGCTAGGAGCGACACTGAACGAGAGTGTCACTGATAACAACAGGCGCTTTCAGCTTGCCAGCAGTCATAACAAAAACATGCCATTAAACAAATATTGAAAAATACTGTCTCTGTTGTTTCTACATTCATTTGAAGATTGAATGTGAAATTATTGCAGTATAAAAGTATGTTTAAAAACGATTAATGTCAGTTGGGATTAATTACGATTAATTTCAGAAAAAATAGGCGATAAATTAGTTATTTTATTGAATGTTTATCTCTAATTCTTTCTTCGTTTTCTCCAGTACATTGACTCTGCAGATTTGGAGGCCGGTATGTTACAGGAGGACCCTGTGAAGTACCACGAGGCCTGGCAGAAACTCTGCAGTGCCGAGTGAGTAGTGACTCACGCTGTTTAATGACACCTAAAATACACACGGCTGACTTCATGCACTTCAAATCTCTGCTGCTTAGTAAAGTGCCTCAGTGGTGTTCTTTCACTGAGGAGAATTCAGACACAATCAGTTTTCGCCTGCTATCCTGATGTAGTTTTGCTAATATCACTGCTGCGGTCTCTCGTGTCGTCAGTGGGATTTTAGTGCCTGGAGGTTTTGGAGTACGAGGGACGGAGGGCAAGATTCAAGCCATCAGCTGGGCCAGGAAACAGAAGAAGCCTTTCCTCGGTAGTCTCCCATTAAAATGCATTAAAACTGAATGTTCTGCAGCAGCTGTGATTGTAACCCGTCTGGGACGTTCATCTTTCAGGTGTGTGTTTGGGGATGCAGCTGGCTGTGTGTGAATTTGCTAGGAACATGTTGGATTGGAAAGGTACATTTTTTTCCTAGGCCCATTAAAAAAGAAAAAGAAACACTACTATGTTTAACGTGTAGCATTATTGAACAAGGTGTGACTCTTGTTTTTCCTAGATGCCAACTCCACCGAGTTTGACCCGGAAACGAAATATCCCGTGGTGAGTATGGGATTTCTGGTCTGTTCAGCATCAGAAGCAGATGGAGCAGATGTAATGATTCGATTGGTCCCCTCACAGGTGATTGACATGCCAGAGCACAATCCAGGCCAGATGGGAGGAACTATGCGGCTGGGGAAACGCAGAACCATCTTCAAAACCAAAAACAGCATACTTCGTAAGTGTATAATACTAGACCAGTAATACAACAGAGAACTTATTTAAACATATTCTCTCTCTCTCTTACAGGAAAACTTTATGGAGATGTAGATTATGTTGAGGAAAGACACAGACATCGCTTTGAGGTACATCACCTCTGCTTTTGTTATAGATGAATTTATATGACTGTGTGAGTATAATGTGGGATTTATTAAACAGGCTGAATTTGTCGTGATTTTGGTGGTTGTATAAATTAATCGTCTATTTGAATTGACTTCTATTTGACCATTTTTCTAAAGTGCGTGTCATTAGCAGACTTTTTCGATAATTTCACAGTTCTCATCTCTTGAAAATGAAAAGATTGATATTTTTATGACCTCTGTTTGTCACCAAATATGTTGTTATATTTGGTAAACCCCTTCATTTCTTAGAATCGGTTCAGATGACCGTTTCAGTCAATCATCTGACGGGTTTAATGTCGTCTCTCAGTTTCTGAGGCATTTTGCTTGCTATAGTTGAACACATTTCTCTGTGAACAGCTGTGCTTTCATACAAGCACCCAAATATAAAATAAATACCATTCATACAGGCACGGTGCTGTGAGGTGGGTGTACATAGCGTACATTTTTCGTAATATGAATGAGCACCTGTTTTTTCTGTTTGTATTTGCGTCTTATAAACTGTTCGGTGGAGGAGACGGCCCTTGAATATGTACTAAATGTTTGCTAAAAACATGTTTTTATTTTATTTATTTTTATATAGAGGTGAAAACGTCAATTGTGCTCACTGAAGTTTTGTCAGAAATGCATGCATCACTTGTGTAAGCCGATATATCAACTGGATAAAATGAGCTGATGTAAACACATCTGGTACAAAGTATTTATCATTATTGATTTGCACAGGTGAACCCAGAGCTGAAGCAGCATTTCGAGGAGAAGGGCTTTCATTTTGTGGGTCAGGACGTGGAGGGTGAGAGAATGGAGGTCATCGAGCTGCTCGGTACGTACGTCAGAGGAAGCTCACACAAGATCAACTGAAATGCACGCTATTTTGAAAGCATATTTCAACATTTATATGTGCTGATGTGAGAACAGTCGGTTCATTGCTGATTATTGATATAATTGATTTCTGCAATCATTTGACAAGAAATCAATAGACCGTGCTTTTTCTTGTCTATTTTCATCGGGTTGTTGTTGTTGCAGATCACCCGTATTTTGTTGGTGTCCAGTATCACCCAGAGTTCACATCCAGACCCATTAAGCCGTCTCCGCCGTACTTGGGCCTGCTGCTGGCCGCAGCCGGGGGGCTTCCAGCGTATCTTCAGAAGGGCTGTCGGCTCTCACCACGGTATGAACTGATGTTCCCCCAGCGTCATCCAGAGATTTCTCATAAAAACTAGCTGCTCTTCCTTCAACATAGACCTCACAAATCTTTCATTATTTGAGTTTTGCATGATACCAGACTCTCTGTTGACAGAGAAACATACAGTGACCGGAGCGGCAGCAGTTCTCCAGACTCAGAGATCGCAGACTTCAAACTATGCTCACTCGCTCAGGAATGAATCTGTTAATGGTACGCTGCAGTATGTGACTATTTGTATGTGGTGTGACTTCCAGACAAGCTTTAGCTTATACTTGTTCGGTTTCTTTCAGGGTCTGCTTCCTGAAAAGGACATACTACTGGAATGCGGTTTAAGTTGTCGTTTCATGGGAACAGGATTTGACACGAAGACTTGCAGCTCCATTTGTATTGAACTCATTTTCCATTGTACATGATTAAACTTGTGGAAGTTATGTATAAATGTGCTGTGGTCAACTGTTATGGAACATTTAGTTGTCATCTGTCCATTTTGTGAAATACTGAAGTGTTCTAAAAAAACTTTTTTACTGATACTGTAGTGTTGGAAATATTTTGCATTTAATGTTTTAGTTTTTGCAAAATGTAAATAAAGTCATGGATATTTTCTACCCTACTCATTTAGTATAAATTTTGCATTAAGCCCAGCATACTGTTGCTGTTTGAGGTGGTTTACTTAAGGTAAGCATTTAAAGAGACATGTCAAAGAAACCCACACACAATCCAAGTTCAGTAGCGTGCAGCTAACATGTGTCTTTATTTTACAGAGTTGATCCAACAAACAGCATCAGATAAGCAAGACCCGATCCACACTTTATTAGGTTTGACTTGCACCACTCCTGTTACAACTTCCACTCACTGGTCAGGAGCTGCTGAAGAAGAAAGAAAATAATTAGTGTGAGTCTTAATAGACAGCACAGACGCCTCAAATAGAGGAGCACTGATCTCAGTCCCATATCCGCAAGTTTCATCCAGCAGTCACCAATAAAAATCTCATCCTTGATCAGGAATCACTGTACTTGATTAAGAGCGGACAGCAACATACCTGCACGAGCTCCAGCAGTCCTACAGGCCATCAGCACCTGTAACAGAGCACACAACTCTCCATGCAGCACGACTTCAGCGGCCAGTGCAGAGTGTCGGACAGTCGAGTGACCGATGCAGACACCTGCAGCCGGACCGCTCTGTTGGAGAACCTGGAGCACGCTGACAGCGCAGATTCTCAGGAAACGTGCAGAAACACTTCAGATGCTGACCTTGCACGGACCCACAGGACAGACGTCTTCTCACGGAGCGCACTGCAGCACCTGAGATGGCAAACACAACATTAGAGACAAAGATACCAATGGAACACCATTAATAATAATAAAAAGGTTAGATTTGGCTCAGGAGCGTTTCTTTGAGTGTCATAATAGAGATGCTCTCTCAGAGAGGGCAAGTTTGTCATCACAGCCAGCACTAAAACAACAAACCTTAAACAGATACCAACCTCTTACAGAAGGCGCACTTCGACCATCTCAAGCAGTATTTTGATGATGGGACAGCTTTTCTATAAAAATCAACTCATTTTGCATCATCTGACCTGCAAGAGAGGAACAGCTAACGTTAGGCAGGGCTACTTAAAGACAGACACCCGTGAAGACGAGTTTCGGTTGTCCTTTTCCTTAATGTTGCTGGGACAGCTACAGGGGAGCCGTTCAGCGACCGTCGGTAAAAGTGTTGCTTTTGGCTCCTGTTTGACCGACCCCGTTATAGAGGAACGGGAACGGCTTCGATCAGGGCCACGGTTTCAGTCTCACCATTATTAACCTCACATGCACTTTTTTTTTTTGTAAGTTTTAAGATGGGCACGGGCCAAACATTCATTAGTCGTTAAAAAGCGCCCATGAAAACGTGCACGTTTACTGTAACGTTAAGGTTATGTAGTTAAAGTTGAATCAATACCTCTGCAGTGGTGACTGAGGTGGAACCACGTGGCGATACGATATTCATTCCGACAAACACCTGCGGAGCAGAAAGAGATCAGGGGACAACAGAATTAACATTAGACATATACGCCTAACACGTGTATCTCGAACTAGCAATAGCGAGTAAAAATGAGGCACAAGTGACTACATAATGTACCCAAGGCTACAGACTCATCTAGTCTACTTCCACGTTACATACAAAAGCGATCTAGACCTGATGATGTTTGCGGGCAAGTCATTTTTAATATTTAACAACTGGAAGGCCAGACGCTGTGCCTGCGTCCCGCGTTCTACTAAACTCCATAAACACTCATCCTGCGCTGAACGCCTTTAATTCACAAACGAACTAGTGGCGCAACATCCAGACAAACTATCTATGAAAACTAGCTCCTATAACACAGCACACAATCTTCGATGTTTCAGGATTGTGTAAGACTCACCTCCATTCTCTGAGAAAGCGGGTTGAAGGAGGAAGAGGAGAATGTGACGCGTGCTTTTATACAGCGAAACGTAACGCTGATTGGTCAACGGGCTCATCGTTGATTGGTTGAATGAGATAGCGGGGTCGCAACGCTTGATGGGATATGTAGTTCTGATTTGTGGAATGTAGTTCTGGGATTTTTCTGACATATCGGATGGTGTCTGATGACTTTCTTTTATTTATTCAACTGAAAATTATTTTTGTTCAATGTGAAATATATTTGTAATAAAAACATATGTACATATGTTGAAATTATAAAGTAATTATCATGCTGTTTTTGTTAAACCCGTGTTCTACGACTTGCTTTTACACATTGGCTGGAAACTATAACCGTTAGCTCCAATAAATTACAAAGTAAAAAAAAAAAAAAAAAAAAAACTTGATTGTAATGGCTAATTCCATCTGTCCACAGATCAGGGGTCTCATTTATAGACGTTTCATATGCATAAAATAGGCATAGAAATAGCGTTCGCAAATCTCCACCCACATATCGTGATTTATAGAAAATAAACTTAAATATGTACGAATATTCTAGAGTGAGAAAAGTAATTAAGTAAACATCGATTTTAAGCTCTGTTTTCATGTCGATATACACATTTTACATTAAATACTTAACTCACATTAATGGAGATAAACACTAAAATTACATAATTTTACAAACAACATAATTACGTGATTTTATTAACAATAGGCTACATAATTTTCCTGTGGTATGCTATGTTTAAATGACAGCGAGGACTGCTATAGGTGCACAATAATTCATCTTTAAACTAAACTACAGATCACATGAGAAATATTTTAGCGAGACCAATGATCAATGATGCGCACTTTCTTCGATATTATGGTGGACACTGCTGGATTCAGTGGTCGAATGCTCCATTGTCTGGTAAAGCTGCACTGAGGTGCTGATGACGTGATATCTTGCAACGTAATGAAGAATACCACTATATTTGAAGGATATAACTAGGAAAAAACAGTGAGATTTGCACGTTGAAAATAATGTGACAGTGACGCGCCGAATCAGACGATTGTATTTACACTGCATTATTACACAGCTCTGTGGAATACTTGATTCTGATTGGTCAGTCGCGACATTCCGAGGTATGTTATCCCTCGATAACCACCTGTAAAAGCTGATAACGCAGGCTCATCCGGGTAACAGCAGTCGGCGCTGTACTCTTGCTAGGAACAGTTTCTCTTGGTGGAAGCTTTGCGTTTGTTTAGCTATAAAGTATTAAAACTCGATTCAAAAAGGTGTACAATTGTTTAATTATGTCATCCTGGTATAATTGAGTGCGGACTCGCTCTCGTGTTTCAAACAAAGACGAAAATCACAGCTGTTGCCATTTGCTACGATTGTTTTGTACGCTGGTAAGTGGGATTATGAATTCTTAACAGCACTGGTAAGATTTGTTAGAAACATTTTCGTCTTAACCTATTTTAATTGCCATTAAGACTTGTGTGGCAGTGCATTCTGGTTTATGTGGGCACTTGAAATGTTTGTCTTAATTTCCTTAATTGTAAATAAGTTTTTGACTGACTGCAATGCACCGTTTTCCCTTAATTGTCCGTCTCGAGCTATGCCGCTTGCTCCCAAGAGCCCAACTGCTGTGACCACTATAATTCACAGCAAGCTTTGCTGTGGAATTCTCAGAACATCAGACTGTTAAAAAAAGGTTTCAAAAAGAGTCATTATCATTTCCATGCATGTTAATCCCATTTTCACCTTTGACACCATGTTTAACAACTCAAAGAGAGTTGATTCAGGAACTGTGTAGTATCGCGGATCACTCTCGTTTCTGGCAAACGGACTATAATGACGTTTGTGCCATAGGGCCTACCAAAACTGTAAGGCATTCGTTTTTTTATTGCTAAAATGTCGGTGAAATTTCAGTATCCCTTATGTTTTAGGCTTTAAATAAATAAACATCAGAAATATATCCATAAAAACAAAATGGTTTTTAAAAAATACATTTTAGACAGCAGAGTTACACATTAATTTCATTCATTTACACTATCCCAAATAGTAATATCCATAAAAACAAATTGTTTTAAGCAAGACTCATTCATTTTACAATGCGCCAAACTAAATCAATTCTTGGTCCAACAAATAGTATTACAATTGTTTTAAACAATTCAAATCAAATCAAATGTATGCAGTTTTGCTGATGAACATTCGCGTCGGGGTCCTGATCACCCTGTCGGGGTTTATTCTGAGTTAAAAATAAATATGGACCTATCTGTTTCCACTAAAAATAGCTAAAAGATGTTCATGGTTACAACAGTTAGGCAAGCAAATGGCCTACACTGTAAAAAAAAAATTTGTTCACTCAACTTACATTTTTTAGTTATCTTTTTGCTTTGACTCAGTTAAGTTTTATTGACTTAATCTACTAAGTATGTTCAACTTAAAAAGTTTAGTTAACATAGTTAAAATAGTTGACCCAACAACTTATTTCAAGTAACCTGGACTTGTAAAGATTAGTTGAAATATGATAACATACATTTTCAAGTTATCTGTACTAAAGTGTTTGTTCATTGAACTCAATTTTTTCTCAACTTGCAATAGCACATTCAACCAAATAATTAACAGATTTTTCCATACAAATGATTTTATTTTCCCTTACAATTCAATAAATGTTAAGGACAAACTCAGTTAACAAAGGATTACCATGAATTTTTTCTTTGTAACAACTTTTTAACTGTAAAATACAGCTAACACTTCTCTTAGTAAAAATTCTAAACAATTCTGAATATTTGTAAATACAAACTCAAAACTACATTATATAGTAATTACAGAAAAATAATTTCATTTCAAAATAAAACAATTAATTTGTCACATAAAATGGTATTGCAATTTCATAAAGTTTAATGGTGACAATGTATTAAGAAAATGCATGGAAAGTGTATTCATTAGAAACAAAGTTTGTTCACACAAAAATGTTAATACCATTGTTAATTTTTCACCTTTATGCCATCCAATACCCGTTAAGACTTGCCTTTGTTGGAAGATGAATTAAGATATTTTTTAATGAAATCTGTGAGCTTTCTGTCCCTCCTTTGACAGCCTACACAACTAGCACTTTCAAGATCCAGAAAAGAAAAGACATCCTTAAAGTAATCCAAGTGATTTCAGTGGTTTAAGCTCAGTTTTATGAATCATTGCTAGTGTTTCATACCATTTTATTTATTAAATAGTTTTCACCATCGCATGTTTACAAGAACATGACAGCACATGCTTCTTGTTTGAACACGAAAACAGATACTGTTGCATGTAAACATATATAAACCATTGCAGTCACTTGGATTACTTTAAGAAATGTCTTTTACTTCCTTTCTGGACCTTGAAAGTGCCAGTTGAGTAGGCTGTGTTCAAAGGAGGGACAGAAAAAGCTCGCAGATTTCATTAAAAATAACTTTGTGTGTTCAAAAGACAAACAAAGGTCATTTTTAAGGTTTAGAGCAACATGAGGTTGATTATCTAACAAAAGAATTTTCATTTTGGGTAAACTAACACTAAGACTTCACATTAATAATACCCCTTAAATTCTGAAAATAACTTTAAAAACACATGAAATCTTGTAGTTAATAAAATAGATGTATGTCAGGCCATCGATGCGTTAAGAGCACCTTAGAAAAGAAAAACTGTAAAAATGTTCAATGAAACTGTGGCTTTTTGGTAGTAAACTACAGCCTACACAACTACACTCAACAACATCAGAAACAAAAAGACATTTTTAAGGGGTAATGCACCTCTTGCACTGCAGTGGTTTAGCTCCGCTCCAGTGTTCATCAGCAGGTGCTGAATTTTTTGGGTAGTTTTCATTCAAGAGCATAAAGCAATCCCATCATGACTTCACATCGCATTTGGTATGTCACCAAGTCCTCGCAGAACACTGCTTCCATGTAAAACAAGGGTCAATCATTACAGTCACATGGATGGAACTGGGGTCTGTCACATTTTCCCACCGCTGTGAATGATTCCTAGAGTCCATGCCCCTGATCATTTCTTCTTTGAAATCCGTGTGATTTATTAAAAAAAAATTGTGTGACAAAAACTTCAAAAAAGGTGCTTTTCACAATAGAACACTGAGGCTGAAATCTAAGTAAAAAAATTTTCAAACATGAGTAATTATTGTTAGACTTCTACCTTAATGACCCCTTAAATCTTTCTGAAATAACTTTAAAACACAAATCTTTAGAAATATATCTCTAAATCAGAGAACTTAGAATAGAAAGACTTGTAAAATCAACAAACAGGGCTTTGGTATAGTACACAATTGTTTTTTCATTGGGATTTAAGTAAATTTCAACATTTACAAGGGCTAGTATGTGATTTTTTTTTTTCTCCAGTGTGAATAAATCATACAAATGCATGGGTTTTGCCACTGAGAGTCCATGAAAATTCATTTTTTAGATGTCCCCAAGGGAAACAATTACAATCCAAAGAGTGCAATTGATGATATTACATTGTCCTATACCATAGCCTCTGCTATATTTAATCTTATACATACTCCATCCACATAGTTAGAAATACATTTAAGGGATAGCTCACTTTAAAATGGAAATTCTGTCATCATATACTCACCCTCATGTTGTTTCAAACCTGTATGAATTTATTTCTTCTGCTGAACACAAAGGAAGATATTTTGAAGAATGTCAGTAACCAGACAGTTAATTGGTCCCATTGACTTTCATAGTAGGAAAAAATATATACCATGGAAGTACTACAAGTTGTATCAAATTACAAAATTACATTGAACAAACTAAAATGCGGAATAATTTTTTGCAGTGTATACAGTTATTTGTAATTATTTGAATTATGTGAGTTAATTGTTTCCTGTTTGTGATATTAAAAATAATGTTTGAAACTTCTGGGAATTTTATATGAAATATACTTTAATCACAAGATTCAAAATAAATGTTTACTTCAAAGTCAAGAACACATGCATCATACATTTTTCTATATGAGAACTAAAACATTTCAATAAAACACACACACACACACACAAACAGCAGCATCATTTTAAAAGTAACAATCAAAATTACACAATAATTAAACTGAAGTTTATAAAATGAACAATTCACTAATAAGCCCGTTTTGTCATGACAGTCCTGCATGAAAATTTACTAACTGAACATTTCACTCTTGAGCACATTTTGTCATGACAATCTTGCATAAATTCAAATTAATATGTATCAAACATTTACATTCAATCATTTAGCAGACGCTTTTATCCAAAGCGACTTACAAATGAGGACAATGGAAGCAATCAGACCAGCGAGAGAACAACAACAGTATACAAGTGCTGTGACAAGTCTCAGTTAGTCTAGCACAGTACACGTAGCTAGTTTTTTTTTTTTTAATAGAATGGAATGGAACAGAATAGAATAGAATAGGCAAGTGCTAGTATTAGTTGGTCAGGTGCTGGCGAAAAAGATTTGTCTTTAGATGTTTTTTTAAAAAATTGGCTAAAGACCAAGCTGTTCGAAAATTGGTCGGGAGGTCATTCCACCAGCTGGGCGCAGTCCTGGAAAAGGTCCGTGAGAGTGATTTTGAACCTCTTTGGGATGGCACCACACAAGGCGCCTGTGAGGAGTGGGGCGGGGCCGAGAGCTGTGGGAACGGAGCGAGACCAGTGGAGTGATTTGGAAATGAGCGACACCTGCTCCACTCACCCGTCTCGAGTCCCACGGAGGAGAACGGAAGGATACAAAAGAGGAGCGACGACAGTGAAGGACGAGAGGGGAGGAGGAGTGGTGTTTTGTTTTGTTTTTTGGGGTTTTTTTTTTGTTTGTGTGTGGGTTTTGAGTGAGGTTCATTTGGTTATTAAAGTTTTATTTGAGTGTCCGCCGGTTCCCGCCTCCTTCTTACCGTGATTATGAAGTTTGTATGTCGTTACAGAGCCGTTCACTTGCAGAACGCAAGCTCCTGGAGGGCACAAGTTTGAGCTAGTGAGTTTAGGTATATTGGTGCCATGCCAGTGGTTGTCTTGTAGGCAAGCATCAGTACCTTGAATCTGATGCGAGCGGCTACTGGTAGCCAGTGTAACCTGATGAGGATAGGAGTAACGTGTGCTCTCTTCAGCTCATTGAAGACCACTCTCACTGCTGCATTCTGGATCAGTTGCAGAGGCTTGATAGTACATGCAGGAAGACCCGCTAAGAGAGCATTACAATCAAATTAACAATTCACTCTTAGGCCCATTTTGTTAAGACAATCCTAGAAAAAATCTTCTATGAAGGGCACTCTGGAAGCTTCTGATTGTTCCAGGAGATTGTTGAGGGCCTTTCCGAGGTTTTCCACTAGCCCCCTGAGTAGATGTCTGTAGGAATGGAGCCATTTCACAGCTTAGCCCCCTGAGCAGAATATTAAAGGAAAATGTAACTTTAATATTTCTTATTAATGTGTAATATATATATAATAGATATAGATAGACAGACAGACAGACAGATAGATAGTTAGATTTGAGACATACCTCACAAGGGTAGCCTGTTATCCACTTGGAAGGGCCTCTTGTAGGGTTTCTGCACTGTGGTATACATGTATCTTGTTTCAAATTGGTCAGAAGGGGGTGCAAATGTAATGGTGGGCTAGAGGAAATGTGCAGTACCTTTCAGAGAAAACTCTAAAGTTCTCCAGATGAATAAGAGTCCACCGTCTCCATATGATTGGAGTGTCACACTGTAAGACACAGACATAGAGAAATATTTAAATATCAACATCAAAAAGGTCAATTACTTTAACTGATAACTACTTACAGATGTAAAATCAAAGGGTTCTCCCAAGACAAGATGTACGTGCAAATTTGCGCAGCTTGTCAGTTAAAAACAGCTCTGTGTAGTAACAGCTGCTCTACACTGATAAAAATGATTTTGCGGTGAAGTAAATACTACATAAAAACAAAAGTAATTTCTACATTAAATAATTTAGTTAAGGCAAGAATTAAAAAAAAAAAACAAAGTAAATTCTATGTTAGGAACCGTTTGTTATGTTTACAAGGATTCTTTAAGCAAATCTCAAAGTTATGATCCCATATTTCCCATCATGCACTGGGGCATGAATAATTAAAAATGTTAAATTGTTCACTGTTTTCGAGTTGTATTTACACTGTTTTATGGTTGCTTTTGATGCTAGGTTTAGTAACATAGTTTTTTGTGACATCTGAAGTTTATTTTCTACTCAAAATGACCCATTTATACTCAAGCACTATTCATTGATTGTTACCATCATTGTGTGTGGTGTACCATGTATTGAGGTCTCTGTGTTCATTCGGCTATTTGTTTTATTGAGTGGGCATATTATCTTAAAAGGATAAAGTGAAAGTGAAGTGAAAGTGACATGAAATACAGCCAAGTATGGTGACACATACTTGGAATTCGTGCTCTGCTTTTAACCCATCCAAAGTGCACACACACAGCAGTGAACACACACACACACACACACACACACACACACACACACACACACACACGCACGAGTGCGCACGCACACGCACGCACACACACACATAGGAATGGGCAGACATTTTTTTGATTTGGCAGCTGTTTTTTTGTTTGCGATTGGGCACGTTGCTCAAGGGCACCTCAGTCATGGTATTAAGGGTGGAGAGGTTGCTGTAGGTTATTTGGTGCCTTGTTCACTGTGTGCCGGCCCGAGACTCGAACTCACAACCCTTGGATTGCAAGTCCGACTCTCTAACCATTAGGCCACGACTTCCCCAAATATAACAGCCTGTCTACATGCTTACTTGCATTGATCAAAAGAGCCTGTCTACATGCTTACTTCAAAATAGAATATGTTTTCTAACAATATCAATCTTTACTTTTTCCTCCCAGTCCCTTTTCTTGTCTAGTATTTCCAAATCAATTTTAACTTCAGGAATTAACTAAGCTGGTACCTCGCCCCATACTGGAGACATACTACATTCTATATTTGCAATCTGATATCTTTCTGCAAGTTGATTAATATTCCATCCTAAACATATCCCTTTTTGTCTCTGTATACCCAACAATTATTTAATACATCTTTAGAAACAATGTTGCATGACTCTTCATTGATGGTCCAATATACCCAGGGGACAATTTTACTCTACGTAAACTTAATGGTGCGCATTAGCCTCTTCTAATGGTGCATTGACTGGAGTTGTTTTAGTTGCTCCCAGACATATCCTGAGTGCTCTGTACTGTATTCTAAAAAATCTCCTTAACAATGTTGCTGATGCTGCATCATACACTATACATCCATAATCAAGTATAGATCTAATCAGGGCTTGATATATTGTTAACATAGTTTCTCTGTCTGCTCCCCACTCTTTTCCAGCAACTGATCTCATCACATTTAAAAAATTAATGCATTTTTCTATGTTTCTTCAATACATTTCTTCCAAGTATACCTTTCATCTAAACTCCATTCTACAGTCCATTTTTCGACATGACATGACGTGTAATAGGAATTCGTGCTCTGCTTTTAACCCATGTTCATCCAAAGTGCACACACACAGCAGTGAACACACACCTGGAGCAGTGGGCAGCCATTTATGCTGCGGCGCCCGGGGAGCAGTTGGGGGTTCGGTGCTTTGCTCAAGGGCACCTCAGTCGTGGTATTGCCGGCCTGAGACTCGAACCTACAACCTTAGGGTTAGGAGTCAAACTCTCTAACCACTAGGCCATGACTTCCAAAGGAGTATCTTTTTTCTGAAGTAGAACAAAATTCCCTCCATCCTTCCCTTTTAGCATTTTTAATTATTCTTCTTGCATTAGCTCTTGCCCTTTTGTAAGTTATCATATTACTCATGTTTTTCATTAGATGATTAAAAGTATTCTCTCTTTCTTTTATTGCTATACTACGCTCTTCTTTCCACCAGAGAATACTTTTATTCCTCTGACGCGCAGCTCTTTGAGGAATATATAAAGTTGCAGCTTCCATTATTAAATCTAAAAAAGATTTACAAAACGTTTCTACCATGTCTTCCACAACCCTGTCTTTATATTCTTCACAATGTTTATTAAATTAATTCCAATCTGCTTTCTCATACCTCCATTTCCATTGTAATAAGCACTCCCTATTACTAACATTACTATTTACATTTAATTTACCAAAAATTGGAAAATGATCACTTCAAACATTACTCCCACTATATACTTTCCATTCACACTTTTCATCCATTCCATTTGAAATTAAAGTTAGATCTGTACATGATAATGTATTCCCTGCTAAGTTAAACCCTGTACCTTCTCCTGTGTTTATACTAATGACCTTTTATCCATAAATTGTTCTATTATTTCCCCATTGTGATCAATGTTTTTACTCCCCCATAACCAATTGTGTGCATTAAAATCACCACACGATAATTCCTTATTCCTTTTTTTTTATTCTTTCAAGCAAATTTAGAGAAATCTTTTTACATGGATTATAAAAATTATATATAACAATTGATTCTTCTTGATAAAACAATTCCACCACCACACATTCTATATCCATTTCCTCTTTAATTCCCTATATACAGTTCATTGTTTAAAAAAGTAACTACTCCACCCCCTGGTGACCCCTCTCTATCTTTCCGGACAGAACTATATCCTGGTATTACAAATTGAAAATTTGGCTTGAGCCATGATTCTTGAACACAAATAACATTTGGTTTATATTCTAAATCTAAACAAACTTTTTAAACTATTGTCCATTTGTTACAAGGCTCCTTGCATTCCATTGGATAAAGCTTTTCCCCATATATATCTATTCAGATACCTGGGAAGTTTCTACTGAAGCTGCTCGAGTGAGGATATCATGTATCATGTTTGCTGAAATTCCACAGATACCTAGAAACTCTGAGGCAGCTTCTAGGATTGTCTTGATCTTGGCTGATCTACTTGGCAACATAGCTGTTACATGAATCACCTTGACAATAAAGGCTAAAAAGTTATCTTTTATCATTATTAAAGAATTCTCTTTTATGACACACATTGTGACTCTTTTGTTCCTTCTTTTTGTACAGTATGTTCCTTGAATCTTGTTTGGTTTTTCCTCCTGACCTTGCCACATAACTCACAAACTCCCTGTAATAGCGTGCAAATATTTCTGCCCTTTTTCGCTTGTCATGCTTCTGCTTTTCTGCAACAGTCTGAAGCTCCACGTGATTTCAGCGTGTCCTACATTCAGCTAATAAAAGAAAAATGTAATTTTCTGGTGTTATTTTATAATTGTTGGGGCAGTCTCCAGCTATATCTTAAACTTCTTAAAATACAGTCCACTTCGGATTGGTTTTAATCACTGCATAAAAAATTATCGCAATCTGTATCTAATTTTGATTGGGTGGGCAAGACTGTCATTTGGGTGGACTTATCCAGGGGCGCAACTGTGTTTGGGTGGGTGTGATTTTGGTTTGGGTGGGCTTAGCCCCTGTATTCTAGTAGCCTCTAACACTAACTTGCGCAGAAAACTTGTGTATATATAAAATGATTAATAGTTTTGCACATTTTTATATAGGAAAATTTATTTTAAAGAACGTCTGCATATATATATATCAATTATATATATATTATATGGTATATATATATATATATCTATAATATATTTATTCTATATTCTTTTTTTTTTTTTTTACTTAAAGATATAATTCATGGAAAATGTACCATGCTAAGTGGAAGATTTCTGCCAAGATTTCACCTGGTAGAAAACAAATACTATTAAAATGAATGTCATTATTACCACTATGACCATCAAATAGCAGCAGAGGATCATTTATTGTCTCCTTTACCATTTCCACTTTGCAATATAGTTCTTTTCACATGTTTTGCCAATTGATTTATATTAAGACATTATAAAATCACTATTATAACATTTAAAAATTTATTTTTTGTCAAAATTTGATATTGTTTTGTATTGACGTATGAAGTTGAAAGAGATTTACACAGATTACATAGAAGGCCTGTTTTGAATTTAGGCAATTTTCAGTGAAAAGTGGCTAGTTTGTATCCAATAGTTTCTCTCAAATGTAAATCAAACGCCCATTTACAAACATGCGTTTCCCCTAAAACACAACTGAATATTAATTTGTACTTAATTGTAATTGAAATAGTTGTGAATTACAAGTCACCTTTATTTATATAGTGCTTTTTTGTACTTAATTGTAATTGAATGGTTAGAGATTTGGACTTGTAACAGAAGGGTTGCAGGTTCGAGTCTTGGTATTGGCAGGTGTTGTAGGTGAGGGGGGAGTGAATGAACAGTGCTCTCTTCCCCCCTCAATACCCATGGCTGAAGTGCCCTTGAGCAAGGCACTGAACCCCCAGTTGCTCCCCGGGTGCTGGGTATATAGCTGCCACTGCTCCGGGTGTGTGTTCACTTCTCACTGCTGTGTGTGTGCACTTGGATGGGTTAAATGCAGAGCACCAATTTCGAGTATGGGTTACCATACTTGACAAGTGTCACGACTTTCACTTTCACTTAAACAAAACAGATTGTGTCAAAGCAAATGAACAACATTAATTAGGAAAACAGTGTGTCAATAATGCAAAATGACAGTTAAAGGCAGTTCATCATTGAATTAATTGATGTCATCATGCAGCTCAGTCAGTTTAAATAGTATCTGTGCAAAATTTGCAATCAAGTCAACGATATCGCTGTAAATGAAGTGTCCCCAAGTAAAAAGCCAGAGTGCGACAGCGGCAAGGAACCAAAACTCCATCGGTGACAGAATGGAGAAAAAACCTTGAGAGAAACCAGGCTCAGTCGGGGGGCCAGTTCTCCTCTGAACAGACGAAACCAACAGTTCAATTCCAGGCTGCAGCAAAGTCAGATTGTGCAGAAGAATCATCTGTGTCTGTGGTCTTGTCCCGGTGGTCGTCTGAGACAAGGTCTTTACAGGGGATCTGTCTCTGGGGCTCATCTGGTTGTCCTGGTCTCCGCTGTCTTTCAGGGCTGTAGAGGCTGTAGAGATTTTAATAAAAGGGCTCACTCTAGGTTTATTGCTCAGTAAGCTTGGTTCTGGGTCTTAATACCACCAAAATCCTGTTCTCCATGGATGAGACATGCAGATAATTATAGTCAACCTTCACTGTAAAGTTCACTTTCACATTCACTTCAAGAATGACATCATGACATCTAAGCACCAGTCATGGTTGATATAATGTAGTGTGCCACCATTTTGATTCAGACTGAATTGGCAGAGTGAGTAACATATTAAATTTCAGTTTGTCTATCATTCTGACAAAGTCTTTTTGCATTTTGTGTTGGTTCGGAAGAATTCAATTCAATGCAACTTTATTTGTATAGCGCTTTTTACAATACATTCGTTTCAAAGCAAGTTAAAGTTTCTACAGTATATTTAGTAGTAGCTTAGAGGTGACTGTTAGTTAATGTACATATGGCAGAAATGTATGGAAAAATGTGGTACCTCTGTATGTTGTTTCAGGGTTGGCATCATCTGAGGCCCTCTGAGGGGTTGGATCATCTCTTCTCAGGTGTTCTGGATCCAGACTGGAGCTTGTGCAAATCCTAGTTACAAAAACAGAGAAACAAATAGAAAGATAATTAGCATAGCTGCTGATCCAACCAAGCAAAATAGATTGGTTTAACCCAAGCTAAAGTATAATAATGTGCATTTGATCAGATATAACTGCAGTACAAGATTATGAGCTGGATTATTTGAATGCTTGGCCTAAGATTCAAGATTCAAAGATTCAAGATTCAAAGCGTTTATTGTCATATACCCAGTGAGGAAACAAGTTTTCCTGAGCAATGAAATTCTTACTTTGCTCTCCACAATGAATGTCAAGACTATAAACTATACACACACATACACAAACTATACAAACTATACACACACATACATACAATGTTAAGAAAAATAATAATAAAAATATAGAAATAGAAATACAGTATAGACTATGTATATCTATATATGTGAGGATAGAGTGGTAATATAGAATGTGAAAAAAATAGAAACATAGACTATGTATATGATATCTGTTATCTATATATGCAAATGTACAGTATTAACTTGTGTGCAAAAAACAATAGTGCAGTAACGTGCAAATTGAGTGCAACTACATGATAACAATAGCAGCTGTAACAGTAACAGATGTGAAATTGAGATGAGGCTACATGAGTAATATTAACAGATATACAAAGGTAGTAATAACAGCAATAACATTACAAATGTTCAATCTGATGAAACAATTTGACCCGATTGTTCTCTGAGATAGATAGTACTAGCTAGCTATCTGTTTAAGAGTCTAATAGCTGGGGGGAAGAAGGGGTTCCTTAATCTGAAAGTCCTGCAATTTACACTCCTATACCTCCGTCCTGAGAGTAGGAGTGTGAACAGTCTGTGTTGGGGGTGGGTGGGGTCTTTAATGATGGATGCAGCTCTTCTGTGGATTCTGCGATGGTAATTGCGTATGTTGCTGTAAACATTGTCCAGTGTGTTTTTATCGTAGGTGGGAATATCCACATGTTGGTAATATTTGGGAAGAACAGTCCGTAATTTGCACTCATTAAAGTCGCCAGCTGCAATAAAAACAGCATCAAGGTGAGCCGTCTCTAGTGCGCTTAGTATGTCATGGAGCTTGCCTAGTGCTACTGTGGAGTTAGCTCGCGGGGGGATGTAAACAGTGGCTATAAACACAGCAGTGAATTCCCTCAGTAGATAATAGGAAATTCTATAAAGAGATGTGTCTTTAATCTAGATTTAAAGGTGACATATTATGCCCCTTTTTACATTATGTAATATAAGTCTCTGGTGTCCCCAGAATGTGTCTGTAAAGTTTCAGCTCAAAATACCTCACAGATCATTTATTATATCATTTTGAAAATGCCTATTTTGAGTAGAAGCAGAAACACGCTGTTTTTCGAGCCTGTGTCTTTAAATGCAAATGAGCTGCTGCTCCCCACACTTTTTCCAGATTAGAGATGCTACAGCTCGGACCTGCTAAAAACATCTGTTTTGGTTCTGATTATCATGTTTATTGTGCTGGATTCATGTATTTTATTTTATATTATTTTAGTTTTATGTTATGGTATTTTTTTTTATGAATAATTAGTATTTTTTTTTTTTTATAATTTACTAAGAGAAAATTATTGGTCATTCAATCTTTTACATTTTTAACACATTCTGTTAGCTTAGATAATTTAGAAGTTTCATCTTGTCCTGTTGAGATATATAGTTCATCATAGTATCATCAGCATAACAGTGGAAAGTAATCCCGTATTTTCTAATAATATTACCAAGGGGCAACATGTATATTGAAAATAGCAGAGGACCTAGGACAGATCTTTGTGGCACTCCATATTTTACTGGTGATAATTGAGATGACACCCCATTTAGATAAACAAAGTGACAGCGATCAGACAAGTATCTAAATCAGGGTTCCTCAATAGGCGGCACACGAGAGAAAAATGTTTGGCCCACGCTTATTTAAAATAATGTGGCATGAAAATTCAAACGCAGCATCAGAAAGTTACATTAACTTGCATCGTGTCTACACCACGACGCAACAAAATGCAATAGAACTTATTATAATCAGTGATGCTGTCTACACTCGATGCGGCACAGCATGGCGTGACAAATCCCAGACAGAAAACTACTGACTCGTGCTATTTATGACGTGCTGACACAACGTTCAAATGATTTGCAATGCTTTGTCGTGTCCAGTATAAATATACCATGTGACAGCAAAAACATGGCAAGTGTGAAGTAAAGAAAAGTGGACACTGAAAATAGATGATTCAAATGTGAATGGACTGAACAGTTTTGAGTGAGTGAGTGATAATTTATCATCTTTGTTATGGATGTTGGTTTGGAGTGAGTTCACAAATTTATACATAAGTTTGCTTAAGCATAATTAATTTTCAAGATCTGAGGTAAAATATCTATTGTTGCTTTCACTATGGCTATAAAGATCACGCAAAATAATTTTCAAACTCACATTAGACACTTTTAACATTGAATAAAGCACATAATCATTACCTGAGATTATCACTGTCATATTTTGTATGTTGTTCCTGCCATGACGTTGCAGAAAAAAAAAACCTTTCTAAAATAGAATCCAGTGCCGCTTATTGTCACGTGTTGCTGTCGCGGGTTAGTTAGGACAAAAACTACATGGAAAATATATTTTTTTATTGCGTCACATCTGGTTGGGAGACATGGTGTTACAATTTGATCCCCCCCAAAATATTAATGCTGACAGATCTAATAATTGAATCTGCCATTAGGGAAAGTGGAGAGAAGAGATCCAGTCTGGAGATGAGGAGGAACAGTTGATTTGCATGGAAGACATGGAGATCCAGATTTTTTGTTTGTTAATTTGTTTTTAATATTCAACAGGCAAAGTTCTTCTGTATGTAAATGCAAAAATGTTCATTAATAATACGAGTTAATAATATTGAGAAGCGGTTCTTCTGCTACAGGTAACAACTCTTTCAGTAATTTAGTGGGTACAGGATCTAACAGGCATGTTGTTGGTTTAGATGCAGTGATAAGTTTATTTAGCTCTTCCTGTCCAATAGCTGTAAAGCACTGGAGTTTTTCTTTGGGTGCAATGAATGGAGCTGAAGTATTAGACGCCGTATAATCTACATTTGTTATTGTATTTCTGATGTTATCTATTTTATCAGTGAAGAAATTCATAAAGTCATTACTATTAAACTGTGAGGGAATATTTAGATCTGGTGGTGTCTGGCTCTGACTCTGCTAGGGTGCACCAGTGAAGTCTTTAAAGGGGTTATATGATGCGATTTCAATTTTTCCTTTCTCTTTGGAGTGTTACAAGCTCTTGGTGCATAAAGAAGATCTGTGAAGTTGCAAAGACTAAAGTCTCAAATCCAAAGAGATATTCTTTATAAAAGTTAAGAGTCAACCACTCCTACCTAAAACGGCTCGTTCTAACACGCCCCCACATATCTACGTCACTGTGTGGGAAGATTTGCACAATGCCACCAAAATGTTCACGCAAAGAAAGAAGGCGTAACTTTTATTCTCTCTGTTGCCGCAGCTGCCATGTTGTGGAGACGCAGTGTGTTTCGTTGAAGTGAAACTTTGTTTGGTCTTCCAAAAGAGGACACAACTAGAAATCAGTGGTTGAGTTGTATTTCAACACTGTTCCAGAACAGTTCAACCCAAATATTCAGATGTGTGCAGCGCATTGTATGGAGGATGACTGTTTCCTGAACCAGTAGCCTGCGATGCGTCTGTGGCACAACGTCTGTTTCTATAAAGTGGGGCAGGTCAAACTTTGCAAGGACAGTCTGGCGCTTCTGACTCACAGCCTGTAAGTAAATTTTTTATATTTTAATAATATGCCAATGATGATTCAAACACGAGTTTTGAGCAGTAGAGTAGGCTTGTTGTTTGTCGTTTCTCAGATCACAAATGCAGACATGGTTTTATGTTTAGGCAGCGCGATACGCAACGCAACACGTAAAAAGACGGTATAAGTCATTATAATCAGTAATTATGTCCCCACTGGATGCAACAAATGCATAGAGGAGATTTTTTGAACCTTAAACCGCATAAACACATTGCATTACACCAAATACACAAAATGATGTTCTTTTTAGCAGCATCATATGACCCCTTTAAGATATTTTTGATGAAATCCGAGAGCTCTCTGACCCTCCATAGACAGCAGTGCAACTGAAATGTTCCGAGTCCCAGAAACATAGCAGGGACATCGATAAAATAATCCATGTGACATTAGTGGTTCAACCTCAAATTTATGGAGCTACAAGAACACTTTGTGTGCGCAAAGAAAACAAAAATAATGACTTTATTCAACAATTCTTCTTCTCCAAATCACACCTTCCACCATTATCAAGAGAACCTCTGCATGTAATCAGCGCATGCAAGTGCTGCTGCTGACGTAGAACACGCTTGCGCTGAGCCTTGTTTACGTGCAGAGAGACCCATGTGTGATACTCTTCATAATGGCGCCCTATAGGGTTATGCGAAGGAGAAGAATTGTTAAAAATGCATAAAATGTATTCTCATAGCTTTATAAAAATGGTGGTTGAACTACTGGTGTCACATGGACAGTTTTAACAATGTCCTTATTGGATTTCTGGACCTGGGAACATTTCAGTTGTGTTGCTCTCTATGGAGGTCAGAGAGCTCTCAGATTTCATCAAAAATATCTTAATTTGTGTTCTGAAGATGAACGAAGGTCTTACGGGTTTGGAACAACATGAGGGTGAGTAATTAATGACAGAATTTGCATGTTTGGGTGAACTATCACTTTAAGCACCATTTTTATTTCTGTTCTGTAATAAAGGAACATTAGATTGTCAAATTAAATAGCAATGTAAATTAACAAATTTAATTCAAGCTCTAAAACATTCAGCTTATATTCAGCCCTGGAAATCCTGCTAATAAACAACTCTGGAAGTTATGATGTGAAAATTAAAGTACTACAGGATTTTAAATGCGGTCATACTCCATTGAATAAACACTTCCCCCGATCTTTCACACCTTTTTTGTCATTTATGAAAATTTAAATATGATATCTGCTTTGTTTAAATATGATGGTATTTGGTGACATACACTGACAAAACTTTTTACTGCATTTAGAAAAAGGGAGCCTGATCAAGTATAGAAGGCAGCTGTCACCATCTTTGGTGTTAAGGAGGAAGAGGGAACATTGTCTTTAAACCCATTGGATGTTTTCATTGTATTTGAAGATGTATTTGAAGATTTTTTTGGCACTAAAGTATTCCTGTAGTTACAGTATACAAACTACTTAAAGTTTGTATATAAGTGCTGTTAATCTTGAGGAAAGCGTTTTATTTTATTTTTTTACAAAATAAAAAATGATCCAGTGTTTCATATTATTTAGCAGTTATTTATTATTATTATTAATTATATTTAACATTTAAAATGGATTTTGTTAAACATTTCCTTGTTTGTATGGTCTTTACTTATTTGGTGAAAAGTCAGATAAGATAGCTTAAATGTTATATTTTTTGAATATACAGCCCACTGATTTTGTTTTATACTTGAAAACATTTATGTTGTATTTCAGTAAATACTTGAGAAAACACTCCTGTTCTGTCATGATTTCTTTGTACCAGTGTTTTTGCTTAGTCTTATGTAACTTTATTGCTTTGAGTTTGATGAAATTAAACCATTTAAGGCAATCGGTTTCCTCAAACCATTTAAACAGCTATAGTTGTTAAGACTTAGTTAGGATTAGTGACATTTAGGCACTTTAGGAATTGTGTTCATATACACTATTCAAAAGGATTTGATCAGTAATATTTTTTTTTTTTTTTTTTTTAAGAAGTCTCTTCTGCTCACCATGCCTGCATTTATTTGATCCAAAATACAGAAAAATAGCAATATTGTGAAATATATTGTATTTTTATTATTTAAAATGACTGATTTCTATTTGAATATATTTTAAAATGTAATTTATTCCTGTGATTTCAAAGCTAAATGTTCGTCATTACTCCAGTCTTCAGTGTCACATGGTCCTTTAGAAACCATTCTAATATGCTGATTTGCTACTCAGAAAAACATTTATTATTATTATTATTATTATTATTATTATTATTATTATTATTATTATTATTATTATTATTATTATGTTGAAAACAGATTAGAGAATTTTCAGGGTTCTTTGTTGAATAGAAAGTTCAGAAGAATAGCATTTATCTGAAATAGAAATCTTTTGTAACATTATAAATGTCTTTATCATCACTTTTGATCCATTTAAAGCATCCTTGTTAAATCAAAGTAATAATCCCCCCCCCACACACACACACAAAAACACTGACTCCAAGCCTTTGGTATAGTGCATGTATAATGTTACAAAGCTTTTTACTTCAGATAAATGCTGATTTGGATGTTTCTATTCATCAAAAAAATTAATTTAAATATTGATAATAACATTAAATAGCATTAACATAATAACATTCGTTTCTTGAGCAGCAAATCAGCATATTAGAATGATTTCTGAAGGATCATGTGACACTGAAGACTGGAGTAATGATGCTGAAAATTCAGCTTTGATCACAGGAATAAATTACATTTTAAAATGTATTCCAATCGAAAGCAGTTATTTTAAATAAGTAAAAATATTTCACAATATTACTGCTCTTGCTGTACTTTGGATTAAATAAATGCAGGATTGGGTTTCTTGGTGGGGTTTTCAGAGATAATGGGGGAGATTGGTGGGGGGGGGAGGTGTTGTGGAGGTTGAATGCAAGACAGAACTTTTTACGTGGTGGCAATACAAATAATAGGGTTGTCTGTGGCTTCAGAAATTGTTTTGGATGTAAAGGCTATATACAGAAAAGGGGGGCCAAAATCACACATTTTGGGGTACAACAGCTCGTCACTGGAGCAGTACTCTTAAAAGGACATATTGGTTAATTTTTTACCCCTAATAGGTTGGCCTACAAATTATTACCTTAAGAGTACCAACTACTACTCTAAGGTACTAATATGTTCCTATTAGGGGTTAAAGGGATACTCCACCCCAAAATGAAAATTTTGTCATTAATCACTTACACTGTAAAAAGTGAACATGGGTCTAAGTTGGATTACTAGAACTATTTGAGTCTATTTACTTCGTATTTCTGCTTTCCTAATCGTAACTGATTATTGTACATTCATTCAACTTGAGCGCATAGAAATTCACAGACACTCAAATATCTCACTTTCACCCAAAGTATAATTTCCCTTTAAAAGGATCTCCGCGCCAGACGTTTGTTTCTGACGTCATGACGCACGAGCCTGATTTCAACTTCTGTTGCTCAACTGACAACCGCCATTTTTTCTCTCCGGACTCGGATGAAAAAGGTAGGTTGGAAATTTATTTTAATTAATATACTCGAAAATGCATCTTTTGGACGTGTGTTTTAGTTGTTTATGAGTTAATTAATGTTGTTTGTGAACATGAATACTAACAAAATCGTAATTAACCCAATTTTTGAACGTATGTTTGCGATATAGCGTTACTTAACATGTTCTATGTAAGTTATACAACATGGTGCATTTACTTATTTGTTTTATAAAAATGTGTTCAGTTTGGATCTTGGGAGTGTATGTATAAAATTATTTTTTAAATTGATGCCTCCTTAAGTTAACGTTAACCGTCTGTGCCGCGCGAGATATTGGAAATTCTTTGGGCGGGAAGTGCTCTGGGAACGGGATAAAATGCTCGAATTTGATTTCCTGCAGTAAAATATTGAGTAAAGTAATGTTTTAAAGTAATGTTTGTCTGTTCTTTTATTTGTCTTTGAAAACGTTAGCTCTGATTTATTCATCGATACATTTTTTCGGCCAGAAATATAGTGATGATGAAAGTCATTGGGTGCGTCTCAATCAGTTCCCTAGTTAAGCTATCAGGGCACTGATCTGGGAGCCAGCCCATTGACTGATTCCCTTATCAGTGCCCTGACTACTGAACTAGGGAGCTGATTGAGACGCACCTATTGTGCTTAACGCTAGCTTCATTTGCCTCGCTCACGGTGCTAGCTTCATCCAGGAAAAAATGTAAGGGTTTTCTTTAGTAGAAAATTATGATTTCTTTTTGTAGAAATAGTATTATTTTCACAACTAATTTATTACTTGACCTGTAGCAAACCATTTTCTACCACTTAAAATTTAACTTACAAATTGTTTTCTCCCCTTAGAACTGAAAGCTCTTTTAATATTTGACGACTGAGGAGGACACTTTGCTATAACGTTACATGGTAAGTGATTTCTATTAATTTAAGTAATTTATTCTATAATAGATAATATTAATTACTAATGTCGGATATGTTTGAGTAAATTCCATCTAATGTTATTGACTTGCATTTTATACTCATTAAGAATTTTCCAACTAAAATTTGCATTAACTCACCCTTATGACATTCTGAATGCATGTGCCTTTTTTGATTTTCAGAAAAATATCTCTTTTCTTAGTGTCCATACAGTGTAAACCAATTTTGAAGCTCAAAATGATTACGGTATATGACGTAAAATGTACAGTATTGTGCATGTAAAAGGTACTCAAGTACTGGCTGATTTAATATGAAAAAGACCAAATTTAAATGTGTATGATGCTGATGCAGGAGCTTGCCAATAATAAGCCGGCATTCTGACGTGGAATCCGGGAGCTCTGTGCTGAACCACTTTAGTCAATGCAATATAGTTGTTATTTGAACCACACAGTTACTTTCAAAAGGTGATTTCTTCTATTTTGAATGGTAACATAGACATCAGCATATACAGATCAGCGTTTGAATCTGAATAATGAACTTTTGCATACTTTTGTGATATATATACTTTGGCCAGTCATTTAATACAAACTTTTATAGTTTTGTAAATGTTTATATTTTCTTGTCCTTTGCCTTCCTTGGCGAAATCTGATTCTCTATTACAGATTACTCTGTAATTAAAATAAGAAAAATAATTTTATCGATTGCTTTATCACAGACTGAAAACATTCATGTGAAAAGAGAGTATGTCCTGAAGGCCCTCATCGTTTTCCTGGGGGAAAATCCTCAAGATCTTATCAAGGAGTACCTTGTGAGTTAAAAGTCCGCATATTCTATTTTGATTTTATTTTTCAGAAAGGACAAAATGTGTTTTGTAGTTATGAACGAAAAATGTAAAAAATAATAATAATTATGTACACTACTTTAGGAGAACCAGCAAGATGATTGCGAGGGAGAGCTGGAGCAGCTCACCATGGCAGTGTATGTTATTCGGAAGGAGTGGGGACATCACGAACCACCGGCTGACAAAGGTGTCGTCATTGAGGGTGTTAAAGTTCTGAATGAGCTGCCTTCGTTCATATCAGCTTGTGCCTTGCTTCTCAGGATGATATACATCATCAATCTGGCTTATCCAAAACCACTTCGGTTTACATTCGAGGTATTCCAGAAAGTTCTCTTGCAGCTCGATCAGCACAAGATGTCACCAAAAGTTCAAAGTCTTTTCAGGAGACTACAGTGAACTTGCAGTAATGTTTAAATGTGCATGTGTTTGAAAGAATGTCTGTTTTAGTTGGATGTTTCATGTTTTCTTATTGTAAGACTATCCATTTGTTCAGTCATATGTTCATATTACATTGGTGAAAGGGTAATTACCTATAACTCTAGCTGTCAAAAACATTTTCCATGATCTGTTTTAGTTTTTTTTTTTTTTTATATATATATAAAATCATGGCTCAGTTTAGGGCATTACCTGTAAGCTGTTCTAAAGCACTTTTAAATACACTTATATGATTCTATTTTAAGAATATATTAAAGGGATAGTTCACCCAAAAATGGTTCAAGTTGTTCCAAACCTGTATGAGTTTGTTTCTTCTGCTGAACACAAAATAAGATATGTTGAAAAATGTTGGTAACCAGACAGTTGACCGTACCCATCGACTTTCAGTCTTTTTTTTTCCTGCTGGAAGTCGATGGGTACGGTCCAACTGTCTGGTTACCAACATTTTTCAACACATCTTATTTTGTGTTCAGCAGAAGAAACAAACTCATACAGGTTTGGAACAACTTGAACCATTTTTGAGTGAACTATCCCTTTAATTGTTTATAGGTGGCTCATTTAAGGGCATAACCACTTTTTATATTTCTTTTTTTATAGTGCAAAAAAATGTGCATGGATGTAAAGTGTGCAATGTCAGTAAATGAAATTTCATTTGCACAACAAATATGAACAGTTTTTAAGTTTGTAATATGGAAAACACTTAGCGTATAAATGAATTAATGGTAATTGATTTTTGTGTGGTTGTTTGAGTTTTGTTTGAGAAAAATATAATTATTTAAGTTGAGGAAACATAATTTTTTTAGGTGTTACCAATTGAAGTAATTTTTTTAAGTTGATCTAACTGTAGTAAAAAGTAATATATTTAAGTTGGAATGCAGTGAAATTAAGTTAGACTAATGTAAATAATAGGATTGAATGAACTCAAATAATATAAGTGTGATTAACCTAGTGAAATGAAGTTGATCAAACATGATAATTTAAGTTGAGAAAACTTAATTTCTTTAGGTGTTACCAATTGAAGTAATTTTTTTAAGTTGATCCAACTGTTCACTTTTTACAGTGTACCCCCATGTCGTTCCAAACCCGTAAAAGCTTAGTTCGTCTTTGGAACACAATTTAAGATATTTTGAATGAAAACTGGGAGGCTTAAGACTGTCCCATAGACTGCCAAATAAATAACACTTTCTGTAAGCGAAGAAAACAAAAATAATGACTTTATTCAATAATTCCTTTGTCAACAGTCTCCTCTGTGTCTCTCCATATCTGCGTATGCTCTTCTGTATCATCTGTGCCACAAGGATGCGCTGTTCCTACATGTATTTAGCTTTGATTTGAAAGAAAACAGTGTGTCCTTGTGGCGCGGATGATACAGAAGAGCATATGCAGCATATGGTGATATGGAGAGACAAAAAGTGTTCCCATCGCTTCATATAACCCAGATTGCATGTCTGATGTCAGATGGAGTATTCTGACGACGACTTTCATACCTTTTCTGGACCTTGACACTGTTATTTATTTGGCAGTCTATGTGTCAGTCATCATACCTTTGGTTTTCATCCAAAATATCTTAAATTGTGCTTCGAAGACGAACAAAGCTTTTATGGGTTTGGAATGACATGGAGGTAAGTGATTAATGACAAAATTGTAATTTTGGGGTGGAGCATCCCTTTAAAAAGGTACAAAGATGACCTTTTAAGGGTACTGCTATGCAGTGTCAAACTGTTGTTCCCCAAAAGGTACAATTTTGGCCCATCTTTTTCTGTGTGGCCTGGATGAGTGTGAGATTTCCCGGCCTGAAATTGCGTCAAAGTCCGGCCCTGCCACAGATTATGCCAGTCATGAATACTGGGAGAATTCTGTGATTAGGATTAGTGGGATACTGGTCAGCTGATTCAGATAACCACATTAAGCGCTTAATCTCCTTTTTTAACATTACATGGTATTTACAAGCATATTCCGGATTTTGGGATTGTTAAATTACAAGCTGAAGCCCAGACAGGCCCAATGACGTCACGTACTTCAGCCCCACGGACAGAGCCAGAGCAGACTGGACCGAGCCAAGATAATCTCCTTCAGAAACCACAAAACACTCATTAACACATTAATACATTGGCTGCACGATATGGTCTGATATGTGGCTCTTGCCAATTTGCATTATGTTACCAACAACAGCTACAATGCGACACACCTATCCATATCACGCAGAGCAGCTCTCGTAGGATATGTGGCTCTTGCCAATTTGCATTATGTTAATAATATATATATATATATATATATATCTTTTTTTTTCTGCCTTCACTGACATAGCCTTTATATAAATATATATACCAAAATCAGTCTTGATCATAACTACCAAATGTATTAATTATTTCGATTGGATTGTAACTCCTTAAATGCCCCTTAAAGGTTTTTTATTTTTTATTTTTAAACAAGTGTTTGGTGTTCAAACATTTTGGATTATAACAGCAGTCTTGGGTAGCTGTCAATGATACGCAGAACGCACACAAACCATATTCTCATATCCATACCATCACACCCACACAATTATAATAAAATAATTGCAATTCAATTTGCCTTTTTTGCCCAGCAGAAGCAGAATAATAATAATAATAATAATAATAATAATAATAATAATAATAATAATAATAATAATAATACAAGGCTTATATTTTAATGAAGAATAATTCTTAAAGGCTACTGTTTTTTGGAGGATGAATTGTTCACTCCGATTATTATTAAACACACACGTTAATATTAAATATTATTTATTTATTTATTTATTTATTTATTTCATGTATATTTTATCATTCATTGCTATTTTATACGCTTGCTTTACAGGGACTTTACTCCCATTACTCCGCTTCACGCAGTGTTTACTAGTAGCTACTAAAACCCTCGCAGTTCACCGTTTCTCGTGGCGTATTGCTTTATAAATATTTATAAATATTACACAAACACACTAGGTATGCTCGTATAGCATATAATGGGAACAGCATTATATAACGACATGCAATTCTGCAAAACATGTTTCGCTTCTTCCAGATATCACATGAAAGTAATTCACTCCGTTTACTGTAGTTACACATTATTCAGAAGAAGTGAGATGCGAATGAGCGTCACATGACTGCAGCACATCCACCTCAGCCCCCACCTTCATCCATCCTCCGCGACACACGCTCAATGTAAACACCGCTTTGTCTCAGAGCCTGTGGCTGGAGCTCTGCACTCGCCATGCCATGGATACTTTATGGCAATACCAGTTCAGGATCATTTTACTGGGGGACTCGACGGTGGGCAAATCATCTTTGCTCAAGAGGTTCACGGATGGCGTGTACAGCGATGTAGCAGACCCCACGGTCGGGGTGGATTTCTACGCCCGCTCACTGGACATCGAACCTGGCGTCAAAATCAAGCTACAGCTATGGGACACAGCCGGACAAGAGAGATTCAGGTTAGTCTTGTGTTTTATTGCTATTATGTTGGCTGTCTCAATGCATAGTGCTATAAACAGAATTTGTTCATCGCTATATGATTTTATCATTTATTTTCTGATACCATCGGTTGTGTAATATTTTGTAGAGCAGGTATATTTATCCCTTTATATCAGTATTTATCCCTTTAAATCAGTATTTTATATAGCATTTACCTGCTGGGTGGCGTGTAATACGGGTCACAGGCCCAGGACTGTTCATGAATGAGTTAAACGGGCGCATCTCATTGATTTGTTCCAGCATCATATGCCTCACCTGTTTGGACTCTGTGCTGAGCATGTGTTTGGTTTATTATTGTCACTGGGCTCAGATCCTGCTGTCTCTGATCCGTTTGCCCTATATTTCGAAGCACTGCCTGCCTTCGGGGAAGCACAAACATCCATCCTCAAGGCTTTAAAGAACTGTTCATGAAATGCAAATCAAAAAAGCCTTTCTTGTTTTTATATTATGAATGATCAGACACACACTGTACTGGTCTAATTTCCACAAATGATAGAATGCTGTATGCACAGAAAAATTAGACGTATAAATTCTTTTTATATATTTTTTTGTCAAGCATGTGATTTATTAGGATTAAATATGTAATTAAAATTAATTACAGTAAAGACGGATTGCGGACTAGGCTAATGGGGCCAGTGCTTCTGACTGTCCATCTGACAAAACACGCCACTGCAGATGCAAAATTTATATAGCATAGATGGACACATTGCTTGAATGCATGCCAGTGCTATTGTCACACAGTGAAATAAACAAAGAAATAAGTAATGCATTTATTTCTAGTGGCAATGCCCTCCTGATTACGTTTTTGTAGGTTTAATGTTGTCCTCCTGATAAATTTTTGAGTCTTTATTATGCATATATCCAAGGTTGTCTTGCAAAATCCATCTATCAATTTAATTATACTTGAAATGTCCACAAAGTATCCAGACGATTTATGTATTATACAGTTAAAGGGATACTCCACCCCAAAATGAAAATTTTGTCATAAATCACTTACCCCCTGATACAAGCCACTTTTAGGGTATGAGCCAAAACGCGCTGTTTATGTGTTTGTCCCAAGCAGCAACCTCCCGTTCTCTCTCGTGTATCCCATATGGAAGTGACTTAAACTGTAATTCATCGACTGGCCACTAGAGGCTGGCTGCAAAGGTAGTCAATTTCATAGACTTCCCATGTTAAAATGCCCAAATTTACAGCAGAAAAAAAAACATGTTTACAGCCTGGTTAAAAAAATTATTTTGGTCTATATAGCTAATTTTGCCCTTCATGACAACTGTGAGGAGGGTGAATTATTTTATAACTCATCCGTTTAAATTATATTAAGCCTTAAAGTTCTGCATAATTAAGGGCGTGGCCACTTGAGTGACAAGTAAATTGCCGCTGCTGTCACCATCGTCGAGCTAGGTGGGTGTGGTTTCAGCAACCAGCTCCCGCCTTTTTGCCCATTTGCGATTATACGGGACGTATAATGATGACGTGCTGCCAAGATGGCGACGGCCGGCTCCGCCTACTTTTGCCTTCAGAAACGCTCTTCGGAGACCTATGAGTGACATCATGGACACTACGTCCATGTTTTTATACAGTCTATGGTTTTCCCCTTTAAATGAAAATGAGCTAATGCTCCTGCCTCCCTTCTCAGAAGAGTGCGGAGCTTCAAGAGCTCATGCTTGCGGGCATACCAGCGGTGTTACGGTTTAACTGATCCGCTCACATTGCTTCCAAATGCAATTTTTAACTGCCACATTCCTATTCATAATCATTCTGGTAGCACGTGAAGGCAGCATTAGTAAAACCAGGCGGAGACAGTGGTAGCTTTAACAACATTAGCCTTACAGAGAGCCAAGAAGCTCTTTTGAAAAACAAAATATGAGGCATGATGCTTACTTTGTCTGGAGTCTGGATGTTTGTGCACGAAGCTTTGGTATCGATCCCTCTTTCAGAAGCAATCTTTGCACAACTCCAGCGCTGAACTGACCCTAATTTGTGAGGCAGTCCGGTCTAAAATGATTAGCACAAAGTATAGGCATTTTTTCGTTTTTTTTTTTCCAGCACATTTCCTTCAAAAATGAAATGTAACCGCCGTGTCCTCAGCAGTCTTTGGAGACTCTTATGTTCGTTGGTGCATCCCAACCACCACAACCCACCACAACTGTGTTCAATCACCTTATAAAAGTGATTTTTGCATTCTATGGCACCTCTAAATTGTTTTCCAAAGATGAACAAAGTTTTACGGGTTTGTAACGACATGCGGGTAAGTGATTAATGACAAAATTTTCATTTTGGGGTGGAGTATCCCTTTAATACAATTGGAAGCTTAGTGGTTTCTGGTTTCAGGTGAATCATCAGGTGTTTCTTGTTTCAGGTTACTGGGTTCAATAATAACAGTAATTAGGGGTACACAATAAATATCGGCCGATAATTAATGCGCTGATAATGAACGTGGATTTGGGCAGCTTGTCAGTTAACAACGGCTCTGTGTAGTAACAGCAGTTCTATGTGAAATCACGCACCTGATGGAATTTACAGCTGATTAGAGAACCGGCTTTACTGACAAGATGTGCTTTAATTATCAGCCGATATTTATTGTGCACCCCTAACAGTAATAATAATAATTTTTTAATTTAATTTAATTTAAACAGCTTTACAGCTCGAACAATACACTAATTTTAACAGAAAAATAATGTAAGGGATTTATACAATTCTTTGAGAAATTCACATTTTTTAGCACTATCTAATGGCAATTTTTAACTGTTTTGCATTTTGGCAAATTTGTATGAACTTGTATGATCTCAATCATACATTTCGTAGATTAGATTGTACAGATTCACCAAATTGTAAAATTACATGCACATTTCTGCCTCTAAATCCTTTTTATTTTGTGATTTGATGCACATTTTATCACAAGTGCTTCACTGCAACTGCAACCTTGAATTTGCAAGGGAAGAGTTGAAATAATTGAAACATTATGCAACAAATGCCGTAGGTTTTCTGAAACATTTTCCAAAACTTTCCACAAATTCTGGAAACTTTCCAGGAATTTTCATAACTGAAAACTTTCCGCCCCTTTGCAACCCTATTGGAACTCTTAAATAGCGTTTTAAAAGGCAGGCTAGTGCAGCCAGTGTGCATGTATTAGCGCAATGCGCTTAAGACTGCGCATGCAATCCAGCCTCAGGTTAGAGTAAACCATCTTTGTATTTCTATATTTTTGACACCACACAGCCAAGAATCATGAGAACAGCTTGATCTGAGAAAGAAGATATTATTTTGGGGGATTTTTAAAAAAAAAAAATCACTGGGTGGATTTTTATCAATATAGGGTGGTTGGGTACACACACTGCCAACAAAAGCTTATGTTCAAACAACATTTAAAAGTGAATTTTGCATCTGATGATCCCTTTAAGAATCTCTAGCCATGATTAAGTGCATTTAATTATAAGAGTCTTTAAAATATATCATCTTCTTCATCCCATCAGGTCCATCACTACTTCCTACTATCGCAACTCTGTGGGTGGCCTCTTAGTCTTCGACCTGACGAACAGGAAGACCTTCGATCACGTGCGGGAATGGCACCGAGAGGTCAGAGAGCACATCCTGCCTCATCACATGGTTTACATCCTAATCGGCCACAAGAGTGACCTGAGCCGTGACCGCAAGGTGACGCGGGACGAGGCGGAGCAGCTTGCGGCCGAACTCGGCATCCGCTACGTAGAGACTTCGGCCAAGTGCAACAGCAACGTGGAGCGTGCTTTTGAGCTGCTCACACGGGACATCTATGAGCTGATGAAGATGGGCGAGATCGCCACGCGTGACGGCTGGGACGGGGTCAAGAGCGGCCTCACCGCTAAAGTTCTTTATCCCGCAGAGGAAGAGGCGGACCGAGAAAAGAGCTGCAACTGCTGACTCCCACAAGCCACCTGCAATCGCTCACCTGTGTATCATTTGGTCGTCGCTCTCACTAACGTGTCACATCATGGTCACTGCCTCAGGCATGGAACCGCTGCACTTACCTTGTTGTTGCTGTCTGAGGTTGATGGTACAAGCCTCTCAAAGGTGTAGTATATTTAGGCTTGAATGGACAGGCCCTGCTTCATATTGTTGGAGATCACGTCATGTTCTAAAGTTTGCAGCAATCTTGTGGATAACGTGCGGATAAAGAATTTTAGAGTCTAGTTGTACTTCACATCCTCTGGAGCTAATATGGTTTATTTGGCTTGCTCCTTTCCCTTTAACCATTATTACTATAGTACAGTTAACATTTAGAGAGAACATATCATAATTGCAATCTTATCTACACTTAAATACTTCAAAGACCCCATAAAATGGCTTGACTACATGGTTGTCAATGTTCCTATGTTGACATTCCTTATCGAAACAGGAAGTTGGAGACGGACAAATTGCTTGTCCTCAAAAAAACTATATCCAACAGCAATTAGTTTACGTCAGTGGCATGAGCCATGCTACTTCCTATTGCTAGTCAGTGGCTGGTGGTATTAGGAGAAGGGCATCTGAGAGCATGATATTTTCCTAGTAGCAAAATACTGTAAAGTGTGTTTTTAATAGGTTTTTAGGACTACACGTAGCACATAAATGCCATCTATATTCATAAGAGTCATGGACTGAAAGCCACAAAACTCCAATTTTGATTTTCTTTAAATAAGAAGAACATGTAAAAGTGAAAACTGGCTGGTAGACATAATTTATAGGTAAAAATGCAAGACTAAGGGGCCGTTCACACAGAATGCATTTTACCATTCCAATGTGCTACTTTTCTATTGTTTTTCTATATAAACACACGCTAGACAGACGTGTATGAGCGCTGAGTTTTAAAACTCTGTGTCAAGCCGCTCATCAATGTCAGTTCCAAAACAGTGGACCAATCAGAAGACCCCGGAGGCGGAGCAAGTGTTATGAGCTTTTGTGTACAGTGGCAAGTTGGCATGGCAATTCCTTATCAGAACCTTTTTCTTAAAAAAAAAAAATCTATTCTGCTGTTATTTCCGTTATTGCATCACATCACAAAAGCACATCTCAAGACCCTTGCGTTCTGTGCTGTGCTTTTTAAAAAAAAAAAAAAAAAAAACAACCTATTCCTGTGCTTTTAAATGCAAAGAAGCGTTCTGTGAGAATGCCCCCTAAGGTGGTTTTTACATGACACTGTTATCAACTAAAAACGAAAAAAGTTTTATGCATTTTGGCCATTGCATTTGGGCTTGAAAACACATTTGAAAAAGGGTTTCAAAGTGTATGTTTTTGGAAACAATTCCATTGTCCATGTAAACTACAAAATTGCAAATTTGCAAAAATGGTGACATCCAGTGTGGACAGATTAGAAATGTCCAAGTATCGTACCAGAAGCTCAAAATTATCATATTTGGAAGAAAAAAAAATGTTTTCATCCTGTGTGGACAGATTAGTTTTTTACATGTATTGTAAATTAAGACAATAGATAAATAACTAGGTGTACCTTACACCGTGTCTACACCGGACGCAAGTGGCGCGACAAAATACTATAGAACCCATTATCATCAGTGACGCTGTCTACGCTGGATGCGGCGTGATTCGACGTGACACGACACATCCCCCGACAGTAAACTGATGCCTCGTTCTATTTATGATGCACTGACACAAAGTTCATATGATTTTTAACAGTTGCTTTGTCGTATACAATGCAGACAGATTTTAGCTGTATAAGTATATAAGCCCTATGATTACAATTACCATCATTTGAAGCGTCACAAAATTCTGAAATTATCGTACATTATGGGATTTTTTTTCATTACTGATCGTACATTGTACAGAGGTCAAAATTATCATACAAATACAATAATTATCATACGTCTGACAACACTGGTGACATCATGAGCATGTGTATTACGTGTTTAGTCTATAGGCTTGCACAAGTTTCTTTACAAAGTGACATCGCCAACTACTGGCCTGGCATGCATATTACAGCAAATTTAGTACTTTACACGGATCCATGTGAACGGCAATTGTGTTGCTGTCTGTACACAAAACTCTTCTGAAAAGCAAAGGAAAAACTTTTCTGTTTTTTAGTAGATCGTTGTTGTGTAAACATACCCTAACCTTCCCTCAAACGGATCACTGGGTCTGCAAATGCAATTTCGCACATTCAACAATCCATTACTGCTTAATGAGATAGTTCACTCAAAAATGAAAATTCTGTCATTAATTACTTGCCCTCATGTCATCGTGGTACTGTCATGAATGTGCATCAAAGACTGGCACGGAAGAGAAGAAATTGTTGATTAAAGTCGTTATTTTTTTATTTGCACACAAAAAGTATTCTAGTAGTTTTGTAACAGTACGGTTGAACCACTGATGTCACATGGACTATTTTAACAATGTACTTAATACCTTTCTGGGCCTTGAACATGGCAGTTTCTTTGCTGTCTATAGAGGGTCAGAAATTTCATTGTTGTTTTATGGGCTATTTTAACAATGTACTTAATACCTTTCTGACAAAGGTCTTATGGGGTTTGAAACGACATTAGGTTGAGTAATTACGGTATAACTTTTGGGTGAACTATTACAAAATACTGTAATAATTCAGGAAATAATCATGAATGCAACCTATTGTAAAAGGTCACCTTGCCAATGGAAATGTGAGTAATATTTAGTTATTTATTTTTATGTTTTATTGATTTTTTAATTCTATTATGTTTTGTGATGTTTCATATGCTCTGTTCTAAAATCTAGCGATCTGCAGGCCTCGACAGCATGATACATTCCTGACACAAAGCCTGTTCCAAAAGATAGTCAGCAACATTATGGTGCCATTGAAATGCCATATTTCAGCTGCAGCACATGTATATAAATACATCTCATTCAATACTGGAAATATCAATTGAAATAAATTGACTATTTTACCCAGTATTCGTGGTGCTATGTATTGTCTGTGCTTATTAGAGTATCACTGCATGTAAATAGGTCTACAACAAATTTCCACCTATGTGTACCATTACAACTGAATCACGTATGAAGGTTCTGTTGGTTCGGATGTCACCTTACACCCAACAGTTTTGACGTGAAAACTTCTGAGAACATTGGAGTATTGCCACCTGAGCAATCTGGCTATGCTTGCACCATGCTGGAGATTAATTTACACCACTTTAACTTTAAAAGCTGAAGTATATGCTGGAGATTGAGATTTGAAGTATAGATGTTGGGAAAGAGATGTAATGCTCAAAACACACAGTTCTCCATATTAGCAGATTCATGTACTTCACCCAGCTGAACTAAACGAGCTGATCACAGCAACACCTGTTGTGGTTTCCACTTAGCGGCAATATAACTAAAAAAACGGTTAAAAAAACATTCCCACACACTTGCTGGAAGTTCACACCAAGAACACTATCTATAACAACAACTATAAATTTATAATAATCGTTCTAATTCGAATTTGAAACTACAAATCCAATCAGAATCCACTTGACTTTAAGGAGCATGGACATTTAAAGTGGCAGACGAAGATCTGCAGTGCATTCTTATAATATTTTATCAGGCATTGGTGTGGATGCTAATATATCGATCCTTTTAGTTATAGTTAGCATTCTTAGTGTGTAAGAGGGACCTGAGCCATATCTACACACAAGAGACTTGCAAGTGGGCAGTGGGTTTCAGTAAGACTTCAGTCATGCTTGCTGAACAGAGGTTTTGCAGGCAGCACTGCTGAGAGTCTTCGTTCCATTACGAGCCGTCGGCTTTACTGGGTGTGTTTGTACATACATTTCTGTACGGCTAAATGCACTGTAAATAGCAGCAGGACAATATGTACTTGCATGTCAGGTGGAAGCTGAAGGTTTGTGTGGCTTAACTGCAGGTCAATACTACATACATACTCTAATTCAGAACCAGAATAACAATAGAGTATGAGAAAGTCTTTGTGCCAGAGGAACATCAGAATTGTACAATTAGTTACACACATTTAGATTTTACAGACCAAATGTGAAATCTCCTAAACTGCCAAATTATTTTCTGTAATAATATGTGACCCTGGACCACAAAACCAGTCATAAGGGTTAATATGTTTAAATTGAGATTCATACATCATCTAAAGCTGAATAAATAAGCTTTCCGTTGATGTATGGTTTGTTAGGATAGGACAATATTTGGCAGAGACACAACTATTTGAAAATCTGGAATAATAATTTAATAATCGCCTTTAAAGTTGTCCAAATGAAGTTCTTAGCAATGCAAATTACTAATCCAAAATAAAGTTTTGACGTATTTACGTTAGGAAATTTACAAAATATAATCATGGAACATGATCTTTACCTAATATACTAAATGATTTTTGGAATAAAAGAAAAAAATATATAATTTTGACGCATACAATGCATTGTTGGCTATTGCTACAAATACACCTGTGCTACTTAAGGCTGGTTTTGTGCTCCAGGGTCTTATATATAGGTAAACAAAGCTGATCATGTGCAGACTTGAGACTTCTCCACACAGAAAATGAGACAAAAATCGCAGATTCTCTTGCTTTTGATCCATGTGCTTTGGGACAATCAGGTTTCCTTGCTCACAGCTTTATTGTGCAGATAAAAAACATCGGATGTTTTTTTTGAGTGAGGTCGCAGAAAACTGTATAAACTTTAACAATGAAATGAGTAAATAAGTCCAACTTTTCATCCAACACTAGAACTTACAAGACAGGGTTTATTTGTACAATTTTTTTTTCTTTTCTTAATAAAACACATGCTGTAACATAACAGTTTTGGTTGACACATGGCAATTACTGAAGGAAAATTAGACTAAGAAAACGGTGAAAACACTGTGGACAAAACACTGACCTTAATGTGCTAAATATTAGCAATTGTATACAGGTTGGAAATTGTGGATGTAAAGTTTACAGGGATGGGAAATAGATAAGAATGAGAGAAGTAAATTTGTTGGATTAAGGCTAAATTTACCAATACAATTCACACATGTAAAAATAGTCAAATGCAGTGTGAAAAGCCTCGTGGAAACATTTCTGAACGTGGCATTTAAAATTCTGATAAGCTGATTCAGTTCGATTATTTTACCTTTGTAATATTTAAAGGAGTGTGTTTACATGTATAAATATTCAAATAAAGATCTGAAGGACTGAAATATGTGACCACACTGCTGTTGTGTTGCGTCACTGAAAGGTTTTGCACAATTTGACTAGTTTCTATGGTAACTGCATTCATTAATACTTACCCTTGGCATATTTAACTTCACATATTGCTTCTCAAGTACTAGTTCACATATGAATGCATTATAACAATGATAAAATCGTTAATGGTGGTGCCAAATACACTGTACCTGCCCCCTGGTGGTCAAAAGAGAACCGCTCTATGACCCCATTTTAATAAAATTGGTTGCAGGGAAATAAATCAAATAGGTAGTGTAAATGGAATAAGTTTATTGTGTATTATAGATAGAGAATAGAACACTTCAGTGTAACAGCAGGGCTTTCATTAGTCACCCACTGTCCATTCTAGACACACAAACACATCTGTAACAGGCCTTTGTAAGGGTTCATCACTGATGTGGATGAGCAGAGTGAAATGTATTGCACATTTTAAATGTTAAATCAACTGTAATAATTGCTAATAGTAATGATGTACACAAGCTCTGGGCATTGTAAACTGTCAATATATTTGCATTGTGATTTGGTAAATGTCATATAAGATTCATTATGTTTAAATAAAATTAGAATTAAGATCAGTGTTCTCAGTCTCTTGCAGTGTTTTGTGTGTGTGCATGCAAGTATATCGTCCACTATACAGCCATTCACAATTCTGAATATTAATATGGTTTCAGACACCACTACAAACAACTGTCCCTTCAAATAATGCACTATATAAGACTATAGAGGGCATTTTTGGGCTCATCCATTTGTTCAACTGATTTATTCAGAAACACTGAATCATTCAGGAATCAATCTCCACTGCTGTGTTGCTCGGAGAGGCTGAAGCAACATTACACAAACTGGCAATGATGACATGTCTAAAAGTAGACCAGATTTTGTGGAAAACTGCATACTTTCATCATTCCTTCATTTGAATTTTCATCCATGAATAAAGTGAAGTTACAACTATGCAGTGGAAATAGCTTGAAGTCACAACAGCTGTCCTTCGAACCAAAAAGAGTTTGCAAACAAAAATTTAAAGTGAGAAAATGTAATAAAACATGAATCAACATAGCATAGCATCACATTTGCTGTACATTAACTAGGTTTACAAAGCAATGTTAATGTTGGTAAGAATGCCAGTCTCTCAACTAGTTACTGCGTTGGTCTATTTGCCTATAGCCTAGCCGAAGTTTTAGCCTAGTTACGATCGTTAGGACTCTGTGATATTTATGGCTGCCCTCGAATAAAGGTTCTTCTGGTCGACTAGTAGTCATTCAATTTAAGCATTAGTCGACTAATCGCACATGCATTAATAAACCATTTAAATCATTATAATGAGCTTTTAATTGCTTACATAGCATATAAGTGCTCAAGCACACACAAAGCTTGCCACAGCACAGCGGCAGAAGTAATGATTATGAATGTGTCTGGGAAAAACAGTAAGGAGGCTGCATTAACATTTTAATAATGTATTGATATCATAGACTGTATAAAAACATGGATGTAGTGTCCGTGACGTACCCCATAGGTTTCCAAAGAGCGTTTTTTGAAGCCTAAAGTAAGTGGAGCTGGCCGTCGCCATCTTGGCAGCGCATCACCACGCGTCACTCCAGGATAATCGAAAATGGGCAAAGAGGCAAAGATCTCGACGGCTGTGACAGCAGTGGCATCCACTTGTCACTCAAGTGGCCGCTCCCTTAATTATGCAGAACTTTAAGGCTTAATATAATTTAATATGGGATGAGTTGTAAAATAATTCACCCTCCTCACAGTTGTCATGAAGGGCAAAATTAGCTATATAGACCAAAATAATTTTTTTGAACCAGGCTGTAAAAGGTTTATTTTATTTTATTTATTTATTTTTTCTGCTGTAAAGTTGGGCATTTTAACATGGGTAGTCTATGGGATTGACTCCCTTTTGCAGCCAGCCTCTAGCGACCAGTCGATGAATTACAGTTCAGGTCACTTGTTGGCTTCACAATAGAGAGAGGGAGGTTGCCGCTTGATTGATACATTAGCTTTCTCTCTTTTTTTCAGCTAACAGCGACACTGACTCATCTCCGCAGATGCACCTGTATGCATGTTTCATACAGATTACATGATCTGATAATATTTGTTTTCCGTTTGAATTGGTTTCATTTTAAAGACATTTCGCTTGCGCTCAAGTTCACCGACGGCAGAAATAAGCGCACCCTTTTTGCTTTCATTATTTTACAAAAGCGCAATGTTTTGTTATTGTGAGTGCACACAAATAAACATATTCAAAAGATGTATTACTCTTATCTGGATGACCAAAAATTTTAAGTATTTTAAGCGCAAGTGATGCGCCGGCGCCTCCATCTGTCCTGCAGTGAGCGCTACTGATCGGCTTCCACGCTCTGCACAGATATTAGATTAAGCGGCCATGCAAAGTTGCTAATACTAACGTATTTCAGATGATAAGCCATATTTGAGGTCTATGAATGATGGCGAGTCATTCCCGATGTACTGTTTTACCATAGACCAACCATTAACAATCTGTCCTTTACGGACGGCGTGACTTCACCTGTGGATTTTATGTATTTATTTTTTTCTGCGACGAATAATACAATTTTGGGTGACTGAGCCTCTTCTAGTCGACTAACGGTTAGTCGACTATTGGGGGCAGCCTCAGTGATATTATTAGCAATCAGTAGGCTATTTTTAATGTCAGCGCTGCCAAACTTTTTACAAATTATTTAAAACGTCAAAAAATAAAAATTAAAATAAATAAATAAATACATAATAGGCTAATTATATAAATAATTATTTTGGTTTTTATATTTTTAATTTTTGGTTGTGTTTTTTTGTTTTTTTTTATATTTTTGATGTTGTTTTTTGTTGATATTTACACTGTTGAGTAATTCATCCGCGCAGAATAATGATGTCGCAGCAAAACCGCAAATTATGCGTACGTTTATGCTTCACCCGCTAGAGGGCCAACGGTTTGTTTGTTTGTTTGTTTATTTTTATTTTTAAACATATGCACAGATTGTTTGTTCACAAGATCTATAACATGTTTTCAAATATAGTCAGGTTGATTCTTCATTTAATGCTGACTTGAAATAGCTGTACATAGAACTTTTCTATGGATCGAACTCTGACGTGATCAATTTGGAATGTGGAAAAGAAGGCTGAAGAAGGAATAAATAGTGCTTCTTAATGCTATAGTATATTTTTACTAAGTAAGTCTACCATGTTCGGAGCTTTTTAAATCCCTCCGAAATAGATACTTTTTTACATGTATACTTTATATTCTCTCTCACAGACGAATGCAACATGAAAGACACTTACAGTAGCTTAAATGAGTAATAATAAAAACATTTCACCTCGAAGATATACCTCTAGCACGTATTAATTAGTTGTTTATCTTATGTCCTTTTTTTTCTCCTTAAAACATAGTTTCTAGTCACTAGCCATTCAGACGTGGCCTGCACAGCATCAGAGCTATATAATTGGCCGAAGTGCTTGTCAATCATGACCGTTACCGCCCCCATCCCATGACGCTTCACTCTAGAATATCTTCCTACAAATCTTTTTAAAGATGATTTAACATATCAAACAGCAACTACATATATAATCTTATACAAGTTATCATACAGTATGAACTTATTTGGGAGATTGTGAAGCATACTAAATCTGATCGTTGTTTGACGGACGACATGAATGAGTGTAGTTACCCTCGCTGAGACACGCGACTCCTCCAGTGTGAGCTACAGCCAAAATATCACATTTCAAAAGAGCATCAGCAATGATTGGTATTATTGTCACTGTTTTTTTTTTTTTTTTTATATGACATCCTGATCCTTGCCGAATTGTCCCAATCGATTTCGAATGCAGAATTTTTAGAATCAGGGACTGCAAGTGATTTATGTTTCTGGTGTTCTAAAATCTGAAAACAGTGTGAAGTGTTCACAAAACAGAAAACCTTCATGAATTTTTAAGTAGTACAGACTCAGACAAGCAAGTTGTAGTGTTATCGTGGATGAATGCTAGTGATGGGATTTATGGCTCTTTGAGGGGATCCGGATCTTCGCGATCCGTCCCTTTTAAATATTTAGTCAGTTTTAAGAAGCCAGCTTGGGGGCATCTCAGTTTATCCTAGAAATAATCACTGGGAGGAATGATGAGGTGAGATTTGTAGTCAAATAATTAAAACTCAGATATCACACACCAATATCTGAGTTTGAATTATTCTGAAATATTGATTATTACCTCAGTTTGTCATGTGTGGACTATATTCCATAAGGTTTGCACAAATCCCTCTGCTTAGACAGTGACATCACTATTTTGGATTTACCTTTATACAAAGTGTGTGTGTGTGTGTGTGTGTGTGTGTGTGTGTGTGTGTGTGGTGTGTGTGTGTGTGTGTGTGTGTGTGTGTAAAGCTACGTTTGACTTATGTTATTCATACAATACCTACTCACAAATAAACATCAAAAACAAAGCCGGCTGCCAATGAATTTCTGTGCAAAACAGCTTTTACTACAAACATGTCCACACAAGAACATTGTTATCCAACAAGAACATTTTGATAGAAAACAAAAAATATTTAAAGTAGATAAAATTAGAATAAATAAAATGGAAATGTCTACATACTACAAACTATTACTACTGTAAACTTTGCAAATAGGACATCAGACCCTTAAAGTCAATGAACAATAACAGGTCATTGATAAGGTGGTATGCAATGAATGTGTGTGGAAGGGTTTTTTTCCACTGGAGTACTCACGTGAAGGATGCGTGCACAACTATTCATCACGCTTGGCCTGAGCTGGGTGCGCCCCTCCCCCTATAACTGTTGTGTCTCGTGAAGGAGCTCATTTGTGTGCATCTGTGTGAAACACACATAGGAAAAAAGAACGACAGAAAGAACGGCTCCCCTCCAGTCGCGACTCGGCTCCCATCGTTCATGTTTATGAGCTGTTCAAAAGAATCGGTTCGTTCGCGAACGTCACAACTCTAATAAATGCTTTATTTTGTGTGTTAAACAACTATATAACATTTACAAAAATGCACTGTAGTTTTATAAAATGATATATGTGACCCTGGACCCCAAAACCAGTCATAAGGGTCAATTTATCGAAACTGAGATTTATACATCACGCACAACTTTAAAGGCGATTTTTTTTCAATATTATATGGATTTATTTATTTATTTTTTATTTTTTTTGCACCCTCAGATTCCAGATTGTCAAATATTTGCATCTCCAAATATTGTCCTATCCTAACAAACCATACATCAGTGGAAAGCTTATTTATTCAGCTTTCACAAATGAAGTTCTTAGCAATGCATATTAAGTTTAGCTATATTTACGGTAGTACAATTTACAAAATATCTTCATGGAACATGATCTTTATTTTACATCCTAATGATTTTTGTCATAAAAGAAAAAATGTATCATTTTGACCCATACAATGTATCGTTGGCTACTGCTACAAATATACCCGTGCTACTTATGACTGCTTTTGTGCTCCAGGGTCACATATTATGAAGGATAGTTCTTTTATCAAAGCATTTCCATGACCTTTCCATAACCTATACAGGCATTCATGATCATTGCCATTTATTTGATTATCCGTAAGTAATAATAATAACCCATAAGGTCAATAAACCCATAGTAATTGTGATGATGATTACAAGTTAGTTACCCTGTTTAAAATGTAACAAGTGGTGTAACTGTTTAAAGTTGTTGCACTTCACACAGACAGACGCAGCGGAAGCGCAGACTCACTACAAAAACAGTGGCTTTTTAAAACAATACTGTAACTTATCGATACTGACACGAACCTTTCCATTAAGCTCGTTCGTTTCGGCAGGACAGTGCTGTGTGTGCAGGACGGTCTCTCATGGCTTGGGCTGGAACAGGGTCGAGCTTGAGCAGGAAGTGTAGCTCAAACAAACTGCGCATGTTCACGCAAAGCCTCTCGCTATGTAAGGATGACACCGAGCGCAATCTAAACGGTAAGGCCGGTCCGGCGCACCTCACGCTCTCGGACGTAACGTTAGCGGATCAACGCCTCGAGCGCGGCGGAGGACTTCTGCGGCTCGTCGGCGAGAAGCGTCCGCGGAAGCCCCGTCGAATGGCGGAGGAGCGTCGCGTCGTTTGTGTGTGTGCGTCCCGCCGCACGGGAGACGTCATGAGAACAGAGCACCGCGGCGCGACGCCAGCGCGTCATTTAGAGACGGTCTCGCGAACGCTGCGTGAATTAGCTGCGCTCGAGGTGTTTGTGAATGTGCTGTTTGTTTGTAAACACACATTCACTCCCAAACAGACAAACAAACACACACACAGAGAAACGAAGCTGTGGGTTAGCATAGCGCGTTAGCATCACCACCAGCAGAGGAGTGAGAATGAAATGGCGCAACGTTAAGAGCTAACATGCTAACCGAATTAGCCACCGACGAGCCCAACACTCAGAAAAAGTGCAGTCGCTTAAACATTCACCATGGCAACCAACATAGTTTCCGCCGAAATACCATAAAAAATACTGATAAATACTACTGAGAAATACTATATATATATATATATATATATATATATATATATATATATATATATATATATATATATATATATATATATATATATATAATTTTTATAGTGATATACTTGTTGCAACTTGAAGCGACTATTTTAAGTAATATTTCAGGCAGTTTTAATTTGGAATTGGCCACTGGTTTAGGTTTTGGTAACTTTTTATTATTATTGTTTATTGATTTATTTATTTGTTTTATGAATGCACATTTTCCCGATGTGGATATTGTGTGTTGAGACACTAGCTTGTAGTAGTTTTCAGTGGTTTACTCTGAATCAGTGGTGTATTCCGCCGGGTGTTTAGTGCTGTGTGTGATCTACCGTCTCTGAGAGACTCTGACACTTACACTGGCTCTTCCGGTCAGGGACTGTCCAGGTTAAAAAGGGCATCTGCTGTGATTGGCATAGCTGTGGATGGTTCCTGACACAGCTACGGAATCACTATCAAGAGATTTCGGATGCACAATTTTTATAACCCGAGGCTGCCAATGATCGCTAATCTTGGTGCCTCAATCTATTTCTGTAAAAAAGAAGGAATTTTTTTTTTTTTTTTTTTTTTTTTTTTTTTTTTTTAGATATATATAATTGATTTATGTATTGGGGTTTTAAATTGAAACATTCCATGTTATCATTGCTTAATTGTAAAGTTTTATTTATTTATGTTGCTTAAGAGGTGGAGCATGTTACAAAATGTGTATATTGTTAATTTCAAAATGGTTTTTGGTTACATGAATAAATTAATTGTGTGCAGTAAGACCAGGTTAAGACATGTTCAGTGTTAAATTTAAATGTTTTCTACTTATAAACTACTAACCAGTTTAATGGAGTAACAAAATAAATAAATGCATATATTATTATTATTATTATTATTATTATTATTATTATTATTATGTAGGGTTATGGCCCAAAAGTTTGAAAACAAGTTTTTTTTTTTTTTGAAAAAGTTTTTTTTTTTTTAATACAGTAAAAAAGTGATTTTGTGAAATATTATTACAATTCAAAAGAGCAGTTTTCTATTGTGATATATATTTAAAATTCAGTGTCACATGATCTTTTAGAAATCATTAATTTTTAAAAATATTTTAAACCTAATACTTTTATTCAAGGACACATTAAATTGATCAAAGTGACAGTAAAGGTGTTTCTAATGTTGCAAAAGATTAAAAAATGCTTTTTCAAATGCTGTTTATTGGAATTTTTTATTTGTCAAAAAATCATGAAAAAAGGATCATAGCTTCCACCAAAAAAAAAAATAAATAAATAAATAAAAAGTGTTTGCAACACTGAAAATAATACTAATCAGCAAATCAGCATATTAGAATGATTTCTGCAGGATCATGTGACACTGAAGAGTAATGATGCTGAAAATTCAGCTTTGACAGCAAAAAATTACATTTTACAATATATTACAAATAGAAAACAGGTATTATAAATTCTTAATTTCTACATTAACATTTAAGATTTATTCCAAAGTTTGACTAAAATCTAAACCAGGACTGTCATACTCCTCAGTGTTGAAGGAGCGCGTGGGCTATGGCAGAGAGCGAAGTCACTGTGTCCGTGGAGGACATGGTGGTGATGAAGAGCGCTGAGGAAGAGGAGGTAGATCCAGACAACCAAAGCAAGACTCAGATGATCCTGCAGCTGCAGCCCATCACAGCTGGGTGACCACAACACAAACATGACAAAGATGCATCAAATCTGTCATATCAAACTAAAACTATTCTGGGAATAAACGGGTGCAGCTTGGTGTTATAGATGATGCTTTATGTTTGATAGGCTTGGAGATGAAAGCAGCGAGACAGATGCTGCAGTTGTGGCTGTGGAGACACAAGGTAACCACGTCTTTGCATCATGACAGCAGGTTTTGCACAGCTCATGTGTTCTTTATAAAATGCAGCCATGTAGTTTAAACCGTCTTTAATTCACATTATTAGCAGAAATCATTCTGTAGTTTCCTGCAAGCGCGTCTTAGCTGTAAACGCTGTCTGCTCAAATTTATCAGCTCTCTCCAAGCAGCGGATTACACTAAATACACCTTATGCAATTTTGCCACAATAAACTCTTGTTGATGTGTGTGTTTGTGTTCAGACGAGGCGTCTGCTGAAGGAGAGGATTTGGAGCTTGGTTATCCCATTACATGCGGCGAGAGTAAAGCCATCCTTTTATTCAAGAAGTTTGTCTGCCCGGGAATCAATGTCAAATGTGTGAAGGTTGGTGTTGTGGAGAGCTTAATGCTGCAGATAACCGCTGGTGATGTGTTTAATCTGGCTTCCTCTGTTTCTCTGCAGTATGAGGATCAGCTGATTAGTCCAAAGCAGTTTGTGCACTTGTCGGGGAAAGCCACCTTGAAGGACTGGAAGCGAGCGATACGGATGGATGGCATTATGCTCAGGTCTGCTTGCGCATATTGTTTTATTTTTTTGCAATGTGCTTTAGGTGCACTCAGAATTGAGTTTATCTTCTCAAAACGTGAGACGCAGTGCTCAGGAATGATTTTATAAAAAAATTCTCACCATCTTGGCGTCAAATGTAACAGTTGCTGATTTGCTACTGTAAGTAACAGCTTGCAATGCTTGCCCCGCCTCCGGGGGCTTCTGATTGGTCCACTGTTTTGGAACAGACATTGATGAGCAGTGTTGGGGTAAAGCTTTACAAGTAACACAAGTTATATAATCAGATTTTTTTAAATAAGTAACTAGTAAAGTAACGCATTACTTTTTAATTTAGAAGGAAATATCTGAGTTACTTTTTCAAATAAGTAACACTAGTAAAATTTTTCCCCCATGTATTGACTGACAGCATTTGGGTTGCCATGTTGAGAGAAATCAGGAGTAAGTGCAGAGCTTTGTGTGTGGACATGATGTTACTGGAGTTCTAGACTGAATATGAACATTTATTTGCTCATCTCATCTGGACAAAAACAGATTCAGTATTCCTCGAAATGAAGAAAAACAGTCAAATGCAAACTCAGAATATTATAAAAACCTGCAATAAAGACAAATATCATTTATGTATTTAATCCCATTTTATTACCCAGTGTCTTGGCTACTGACCTCTGATGATTCACTTCAGCCATACTTAGCAAAAATTACACATTTGTGATTCATTTTTGTTATTGCTGAATAGTGTTGAACTTTCTTCTCCTGTCATATTCTTCATGCAATTTGTTTGAGCTGCGCCCTCTACTGTACAGATCAGAGTTTACATTTCCTTCAGACTGAGGTGTATTCATTTCACTTCTGTAAAAGAATAAATTTTTATATTAAAAACATATAAGCAAGCCCTGGCCAGATTTAAAAAGTAATGCAAAAGTAACGTAACACATTACTTTCCATAAAAAGTAACTTTCCCCAACACTGTTGATGAGTGGCGTTGCACCCTGGATTGCTGTTAAAATGACTGAATTTCACCCTTGAACTCCTGCAGAGCAATGGTTAACATGACACATCTTAAAATTGTGATTGTTATGATGGATCTGCAGAGCTGTAGGTGCTACACACAGACACAAACAGCACAAGAATTTACAGAATTTACTACATTTTACTCTTAGTATTTTTCTGTACTCTCAGACAAAAAGGTACAAAAGCTGTCACTAGGGTATTACCTTTTCAAATACATGTTTGCATCTTATTTACTCTTATTAGTACCTAAAGGGTGCATAATAGTACCTTAATGGTACATATTAGGACCTTTTAAATCACAATACATCACAATCACGGTGACCGCTTTTGTACCTTTTTTCTCTGAGTGTGTGTGGACTCAGTTTTGGGTTCTGAAATCTGCAGTTTTCATATACAGTGGTGGCCAAATGATTAGAACACTAGTATTTTCACCAGCTACAAAGTCAGTTATAAAGCAGCTTTTGCCTTCGTTGCACTTGAGCAGTTTTTCAGGGAGCTTTGTTGGTAGGTTTCTCATACAAATGAAAATATCACTGTATTATTACAATTAATGACACAATGAATGTTTAGAAATGTAAACTGATATTTTCTACTGACACACTTCAGCAAAAGATAGAAATAATTGACTTAAAACCATATTTTAGCTGCTGAAAGTACTAGTGTTCTAATAATTTTGGCCATCACTGTATATAAAGCTCATTTGTTTCACAAGGTCAAGGAAAGGTACCCACTTTGACCCCTTTTGGATATTTAATGAAAACATGTTCTTCAGTGAGTGATAGTCATAACCTCTGACAGCTCTGTGTGTGTGTGTGTGTGTGTGTGTGTGTGTGTGTGTGTGTGTGTGTCATGAAGAAGATGATGGACTCGGGTCAGCTGGATTTCTATCAGCACAGCACTCTCTGCACTAACACCTGCCGCAGCACCAAGTTCGACCTGCTGATCAACAACACACGCTTCCCACCGGACGGCAGTGGACTCAGCACACCCACCACAGCTCAGGGTCAGAACACACACACACACACACACACACACACACACACACACACACACACACACACACACACACACACACACACACACACACACACACACACACACACACACACACACACACACTGACAGTTAGAAAATGATTTCTTGATATTTTTCAGCCTTTCATTCAGGAGTAGGGTTGCCACCCGTCCCTCAAAATACGGAATTGTCCCGTATTTAAAGGTAAAATAATGCGTCCTGTATCAAATCAATACGGGACGCGATTTGTCCAGTATTTTACGAGGGCCAACAAGCTGAATCAACAAATAAGTATTTTGCACCATTTATAATGCTAATAGCAATTATAATGAAATCAATTTCATAAGAAGTTCACAGCGCATTTTACGGAGGACTGTTTTCTGATCTGCCAGCTGTTCTGACTCAAAGAACGTCATTTTTTATATTTAAATAATTTGCCACTGATGATTCAAACGTGAGTTTTGAGCACTGTAGAGTAGCACTGTTTGTCGTTTCTCTGATCACAAATGCAGACATGGTTTTATGTTTACACGGCGCGATACACAACATAACTCGTAAAAAGACAGTGTAAGTCATTATAATCAGATATTATGTCCCCACTGGATGCAACAAATGCCTTTCTTGTAATGGTTTTTAATGTTTTTATCTGGTCGTGCCGGGACACGCATCACAGTATGGTGAGGGGCATAACATTTCCGTCACACGCTTGAGGTATTCAGCCAATCACAACGCACTGGACAGCTGGACAATCAGCAGACACCACGCTTTTCAGAACGATGTAGCTTAGAAAACTAGTCCCATCTGAATAGGGCTTAAGTGTATCTTTAATTGTTCTTCAGCACTACTTCTGCACAATTAAAGTGCATTAAGTACAAAATGAGTTGTTCCAATTTAGCATACTTTAAAGTATACCAGTGTAGTACACTAAAAGTACAATTACAGGGCATTTTAAGTACATAAATATGAAGATGTATTTCTAGTATACATAGCATGAAATAAATATATTTCAAAAACATTTAAGTGTATTTATTTATTTTTTTAAGTATCACATTGGAAACGAGTGATGGAAACACCAAATTTTTAACTAAAAACCCTGTAATTCCCAAAAAAAGTTTTTACAGTTGCTTGAACTGTTTTGTGACCTGAGGGATAATGTGAATAATGGGAGATGGAAACGCACTTGCCTATAAATAAATAGATAAATTCCTACATGCTCATTAAAAAAGTCATGTGACTTTGTCCTCTGGATATGGCAAAACCTGATTAACCAGCAGACAGATCTCGTTCCACAGCATGTGAAATGTTATGTTCCTTCTGAAATGCCGAACAAAGTCTGTCGTCAAAGTATTGATGTATAATCCTCTTCCAGAACTGTCTTATACGACTGCGTTCCCAAAGAGCAGCATCCGCCTCTGAAAGCAGTGACCCAATTTATTTTGTTTCATCTGCTCGCTCAAAGGCAAAGTAAATTATTATGTATGAAAATTATTATATTCAGTAGCTTCTCCTACTTTTCTTAGTGATGCCAGTTTATCAGGAAGTGACGATTTTGTTCTCTTCGACTCGTTGGATGGAAACAGTGCTTGTTCGCAAATGTTTTATGCGATATGTCAATTTTGCGCAACTTTGGATGGAAACCCGGCTAGTGACACAACTGAATAAATAAAAATGTAGGTAAAAATAATCTATGTATGTTTTCCACACAACTTTCAGTAAAAATGTAACTTCAATTGTTTTGATTTAGATCTACCAATAATTTATGCTTTCTCAATATAACAGCTATTGGTTTCACTTGATGTATTTTATCAGAGTAACTTATCTGCTAGTCACCAACCTTAATCATTAAATACCATTTTGATATTACAAATAAAAAGATGCTTTCCCTGTTGGTGAGTTTGTTAACTGTGTTACAGACAAACTGTACAGATTGACAGGTAACTTGTTGACAATTTTACTCATCATTTCAGTGGCAGCCCTTGTCTGGGCAACCCAATGTTAATTTCTTGACCAGGTTAACCTCCGATTTTAATATGTATTTGAATTAAAATGATACAGATATTTGTCCCCAACATTGTTGACAGGCAATTAATATACTAACAATAGGTCACATCAGAGATGAAATATAGACAACAAATTAAAAGAACATTTAACATAATGTGTTAAAAATTTCAGCTGCAGAAGAAAATGACATGATCACATGATGCTGGTCATATAGTTTTATGATTAAACATTTTTAGTTTTCGGGGGATGTTTTGTTTGTAACATAGTTGACAGAATTTTTTTTTATGGATGTGAGTAAAAATGTATTTTTTCTAAGGTGTTTAGATTGTAGAAATAAATTGAATATATATTCAATTTATTTCTACTATATATATACAGGTCCTTCTCAAAAAATTAGCATATTGTGAAAAAGTTCATTATTTTCCATAATGTAATGATAAAAATTAAACTTTCATATATTTTAGATTCATTGCACACCAACTGAAATATTTCAGGTCTTTTATTGTTTTAATACTGATGATTTTGGCATACAGCTCATGAAAACCCAAAATTCCTATCTCAAAAAATTAGCATATTTCATCCGACCAATAAAAGAAAAGTGTTTTTAATACAAAAAAAGTCAACCTTCAAATAATTATGTTCAGTCATGCTGCATTGACCCTGCCCTTGATAAAACACAGTGGACCAACACCAGCAGCTGACTTGGCACCCCAGACCATCACTGACTGTGGGTACTTGACACTGGACTTCAGGCATTTTGGCATTTCCTTCTCCCCAGTCTTCCTCCAGACTCTGGCACCTTGATTTCCGAATGACATGCAAAATTTGCTTTCATCCGAAAAAAAAAGTACTTTGGACCACTGAGCAACAGTCCAGTGCTGCTTCTCTGTAGCCCAGGTCAGGCGCTTCTGCCGCTGTTTCTGGTTCAGAAGCACACGCCTGTGCACGGTGGCTCTGGATGTTTCTACTCCAGACTCAGTCCACTGCTTCCGCAGGTCCCCCAAGGTCTGGAATCGGTCCTTCTCCACAATCTTCCTCAGGGTCCGGTCACCTCTTCTCGTTGTGCAGCGTTTTTTTGCCACACTTTTTTCTTTCCCACAGACTTCTCACTGAGGTGCCTTGATACAGCACTCTGGTAACAGCCTATTCGTTCAGAAATTTCTTTCTGTGTCTTACCCTCTCGCTTGAGGGTGTCAATGATGGCCTTCTGGACAGCAGTCAGGTCGGCAGTCTTACCCATGATTGTGGTTTTGAGTAATGAACCAGGCTGGGAGTTTTTTAAAAGCCTCAGGAATCTTTTGCAGGTGTTTAGAGTTAATTAGTTGATTCAGATGATTAGGTTAATAGCTCGTTTAGAGAACCTTTTCATGATATGCAATTTTTTAAGATAGGAATTTTGGGTTTTCATGAGCTGTATGCCAAAATCATCAGTATTAAAACAATAAAAGACCTGAAATATTTCAGTTGGTGTGCAATGAATCTAAAATATATGAAAGTTTAATTTTTATCATTACATTATGGAAAATAATGAACTTTTTCACAATATGCTAATTTTTTGAGAAGGACCTGTATATATATTCATTTTATTTCTACTATATATATATATATATACATTCAATTTATTTCTACTATATAGATATATATATATATATATATATATATATATATATATATATATATTCAATTTATTTCCACTATATGTATATATATATTCAATTTATTTCTACTATATATATATATATCAATATATACTATATGTATATATATATTATTTATATCTATATATATATATATATTCAATTTATTTCCACTATATGTATATATACATTCAATTTATTTACTATAGATACTATATATATATATATATATATATATATATATATTATATATATATATATTCAATATATTATATATATATATATATATCTATTTATATATATATATATATATATATATATATATATATATATTTATAGATATATATATATATATATATATATATATTCAATTTATTTCCACTATATGTATATATATATATATATATTTATACTATATATATATATATATATATATATATATATATATATATTATATTCAATTTATTTCTACTATATATATATATATATATATATATTTCAATTTATTTCTACTATATATATATTATTTATATATATATATATATATATATATATTCAATTTATTTCTACTATATATATATATATATATTATTTATTTCTATATATATATATTTCTACAATATTATATTATATTCAATATATTTATATATATATATATATATATATATATATATATTCAATTTATTTTACTATATATATATATATATATATATATATATATATATATATATATATATATATATTTATTTATTTCTACTATATATATATATTTTTTTTTTATTCATTTTATTTATACTATATATAATATTTTATATATATATATATATATATATATATATATATATATATATATATATATATATATATATTGCAAAAAAACAAACAAGCAAAAACAAAAAACAAACAAACTGTGATTTAAGGGACAGACTGTAAAACAGGGTGCACATAATATGTGTGCAATTATAGTATGTATTCTCTTGATGCATAAAATATCTTAGAAAAGTTGTTATATAATCATCAATGGACATAAAATGTACCCTAAATTATGTAATGATGCTAATACATAGTGTGTGTGTGTGTGTGTGTATGTGTGTGTGTGTGTGTGTGTGTCGTGCAGGGCATGTTTCTGTGGGTAACGGAGGTCAGATGCCCACAGCAGAGGAGAAGAAAGAAGACGTGATCGGTACGGTGGAGTGGAGCACAGCCACGGTAGAAACCCCAGAGAAAAGAGACTCACCTGATATCTCAGGTAAACACTCAGACCTCACTCAGGACTCTCAAACGTTAATGAAGATGGCATCCACAGACGTCACGAGTGCTGTACTGTGTGTGACCCCAGATGAGACGCTGAGTTTCTGGAGGGGCATCGCTGAGGTGGGGCTGATGGGGGAGGTGGTGTCTAATATCCGCTCAGAGCTGCTGAGTCTGCTGAGAGGAGTTCAGCTGCACACGGATCAGAGCTCTCTACAGGACGCAGGTCAGCGCTTCATCTGTGACAGGCTTGTCCCGTGAAGTTCAGCTCCAGCCCTAATCAAAAACATCTGAACCGGATGCCAGTTACAGATTCACGAGATGCCAAATAAAGATTCATAGTATTTTGCAACAGATATACCTTTACATTTTTTCACAACCTTAAGAGACTTCATTAAAAGAACAGGTTTGTTACATAAAACCTTGCGAACCAATCACATTATAGCTATGCCATCATTGCATTACTGTCAGAATTACCACAATAATGATCAAAGTACCATAAACTGAATCCTACCTGCTGCAAAACAAATAATAAATAAATCCAGAATGAATTAGCAGGCAGGCCGTTGGTTCAATAAATGAAAAAAGAAAAAAAAAAAACACTTTACTCAGCCGTTAATTTAATATGAATAGGACCATCAAGACTTTTAAGACTTTTTTTTTTAGTGGATCAAAAAATTTCATCAAAGTTGTCCTAAGACAAGATTCACCTGTAGGTGCGTTTTGTTTTTGTAGCATCTTGGAGCTCAAGTAGAGGATTGGAGATCCATGTAAAACACATTTAGTGTGTCATTTATTGTCAGTGTTTGTTGTTGTGTTGTAATTCAGGTGTAGCTGTGGTAGCAGAATGTGGCTAGTAGAGTTGGTGTTTAGTGTGTGTGCGTGAGATGTGATCGTGTGATCTGTGAATCTTGCAGAGATTGCGGTTCTGAGTAACCTGGCACAAGTCTTTGACCTGCTGGACTCCATCAAACAAATTCTGAATGTTCGACGGCAAATGACGGACCCACTGCAGACGCAGGTCCTCAGAGCGCTGACAAGTGAGTGAAGAGACAGTAGAGATGGTTTCAGACTAGGGATGCAACGATACAGATACTGATACGTCAATAACGTACCACCTACACCAAACCCTACTCTAAATCTAACAAGTAGAATTGACAAAAGCAAATATGGGATGAAAACGTGTTTGCTAAAGCAACCATGCCTTTTAGCTTGATTCTACCAGCCTGAGCTTTTTTATTGAGTGTCGTGACTTGTATTTTTCCTGGATTTGTTCCCGAGTGCTCAATATTACAAGTGCAGTGCTGTTCCAGCTGAGCTAGTGATCAACTTTAGTGTGTTAGATCAGATATATTAGATCCAGCCCCAGACGGCCAGATCCTGTCAAAAAATATCTGCTTTGTCTGAAACAGAACAATTGTATGATTTGCTGTCTAATACCCAAAACCTGTTAACAGCAAGTCGTGTCTGATACCTAAAACCAGTGTTTAGTCTGGGACCCAAAACTCTATTAACAGTCTTTTATCAGCCAAGAGTTGACTGAGGAAAGCCAGAGAAAGGCAGAAGCAGGAGACGAAGTGATGATGATGAAAAAGAAGCAGAGTTTATTGAATCTTACTTATTAAGATTCTGATCCCACAATCAATAGCAATGAAAAATTACTGCTTCACAGCATAACATTAAAAACTTTGAAAAACTTTTCTTATCTCTTACTCATGAACACAAATATCAATAATCATAAGACTGAACAATAGTGGAGAAATAACATGAAATGTAATTGCACGGGTTCTCAACTCTGGCCCTCGAGTTTAGCACCAACCTTGATCAAACTCGCCTGTGAGTAACTTTTGAGTAATCCTGAAGACCTTGTTTAGCTTGTTCAGGTGTGTTTGATTAGGGTTGGAGATAAACTCCGCAGGAAAGTGGACGTCGAGGGCCAGAGTTGAGAACCCCAATAATTTAATATAAATGATTAATCAATGAATGAATCAGTGAAATAAGTATATAAATGGTTTATTATTAATATGATTAAATAATGAATTAATATGAATGAATGAATGAATTAATATTAAAGAAAGTAAAACACAACACAAATGTATGGTTGCTGGTTGCTACTAAGAATTCTTGGATCCCTCAAGTGAAAGAAAAAAAAACATACATAGCTGGCTATATGATGTCATAATGTATTTATTTACAAATCATACACTATAATAAAGTATCATAACAACAAATGCAAGAAACCTTGTGAAAATAAGTCTTTCTTAACCAATATTTTGCCCCTTTGATCATAATTTGTGAGATAAGGAATAAAAGTTGTTGGTGTTTTACTGCCACTAGTTCATTACAGCTGCAAACTGAAGTGCACTGTATGTATATAGGTATGTTTTTTGGAGTTTTGCATGTTTTTCAATGAGCATGGTTTGCTTTTCTGATGACGTTTGCACCGGCTCTAGGGCTGAACAATTATCTCTCCCCTTAAGCAACCTGTCGCTTTACAACAATTAGCGAGCGGTCCAATCAATTCCCAATAAACAAAATAAAGTCCTGCCCTTTTTTTTTTCTCATTCTAGAAGTCGTGTCACTCACACATACGTAGCAGCTGGGAAGAAAACACAGTTGCTATTCCGTTTCATGCCATCTTTAAGGGGGGTTTAGACATATGCATTGTGCTTATAAGGGCACTCATTACTGTGGTAAAGTCACAGAGTGACACTTTATTTTAAGGACCAATTCTAACTATTAACTAGTTGCTTATTAGCATGCATATTTCTAGAATATTGGCAGTTAATTAGTACTTATAAAGCACATATTAATATTAAGGTCCATTCACACCAGCGGATGATATCGTCTGTTTATTCTTTTCATCTGCCACTTTAAATTCTTGAGCTCTTTACAGCAGGATGGATTCTGATTGGCTGTCAATGATTTATCGTTCATCAGCTGGAAAAAAAATTCCTGAAAGTGATTCCAACAATATTGTTTCTCTATGCCTTTATTGTTATAGCTGTGGTGTGGACTCTGCTATTCTTTAAAGGTAGGGTAGGTGATTTTGGAAAAGTCAACCACTCCTACCTAAAACACCTCGTTTAAACACGCCCCCACATCTCTACGTCACAATGTGGGAAGATTTGCATAACGCCACCCAAATGTTCACGCAAAGAAAGAAGGTGTAACTTTTTTTCTCGCTGTTGCTGCCGCCGCCATGTTGTGGAGTCGCTGTGTGTTTCATTGTGAAAGCGAAAATACTTTGTTTGGTCTTCAAAAAGAGGACACAACTAGAAATCAGTGGTTAAGTTGTATTTACAACACTGTTCCAGAACCTTTTAAACCAAATATATTTAGATGTGCGCAGCGCATTTTGTGGAGGAGAAGGACTGTTTCCCGTGAGAGTAGCCTACAATGCTGGTGTCTGTTTCTATAAAGTGGGGCAGTTCCAACTTTACAAGGACAGTCTGGCGCTTCTGACTCACAGTCTGTAAGTACGTTTTCATATGTAAAGGATTTACGACTGATGATTCAAACACCAGTTTTGAGCACTGTAGAGTAGCGCTTGTTGTTTGTCATTTCTCTGATCACAAATGCAGACATGGTTTTATGTTTACGCAGCGCGATACACAACGTGTAAAAAGACAGTATAAGCCATTATAATCAGTAATTATGTCCCCACTGGATGAAACAAATACCTTGTTTGTAATGGGTTTTAATGGTTTTGTATCATCGCGCCAGGACACACGGCATCACAGTATGGTGAGGGGCGTAACATTTCTGTCACATGCTTGAAGTATTCGGCCAATCACAACACTGGATAGCTGGCCAATCAGAGCACACCTTGCTTTTCAGAACGATGAGCTTTGTAAAAATCAACACGTTTCAGAAAGGCGGGGCATAGAGGAGAAACAATAATGTACAGTATGTGGAAAATAATGTTTTTTTTTTTAACCTTTAACCACATAAAACATTGCATTACACCAAATACACAAAATAATGTTCTTTTTAGTAACATCATATGACCCCTTTAATAAGCAGCAAATCAGGAGTTTAATGATGCAAAAGAGACTTTCAACCAGCATAACAAATACAAAAAAAAAAAAAATGTTTGAACCAAATCACCTACCCTGCCTTTTATATTGAGAATGATTTTTAGAACTTTATCGTAATCTTTACAGTTATTGTTCTTGGTGAGAAAGGGCCTTTAGTCTGCATGACCATATTCTAGATCCCTAGATCTAGATCATTCACACCAGGAACGATAACTATAAATAAAACGATAAAGATATAGTTCTCAGTATTAAAGAATAGCAGAGTCCATCATTTTCAGAAAGATTTTTTTTCCAGCTGATAAACGATACAAATATTGACAGCCAATCAGAATCAATACTGCTGTCACAAGCCCGAGAATTTAAAGATGTAGACGAGCGTGCGCTGAGAATAAACAGACGATATCGTCCGCTGGTGTGGATAATAATAAAGTTATCTTTATAGTTATCATTCATAGTGTGCACAGGCCTTTAATCAAGCCCCATACCTAAACTTAAAGGGATAGTTCACCCAGAAATAAAAATTCTGTCATTAATTACTCAGCCTCATGTCGTTCCAAACCCGTAAGATCTTTGTTCATCTTCAGAAAACAAATTAAGACATTTTTGATGAAATCTGAGAGCTCTCTGACCCTCCATAGACAGCAATGATATTACTACAATCAATGCTCAGAAACGAGGCAAAGACATCGGTACAATAGTCCATGTGACATCACTGCTTCAACCGTAATTTTACGAAGCTACGAGAACACTTTTTGTGTGCAAAGAAAACAGTGATAACATAATTTATTCATCAATTCTTCTCCTCGAGTTACCGTCTTCCGCCATTTTTGAGAGTACCCCAGAATGTAATCATGTGTGTATGTCCTTCCTATGTTTCTGTGTGTTGTTCATTGCAATATCCTTGCTGTCTATGGAGGGTCAGATAGCTCTCACATTTAATCAAAAATATCTTAATTTGTGTTCTGAAGATGAACGAAGGTTTTACGGGTTTGGAACGACATGAGGGTGAGTAATTAATGACAGAATTTTCACTTTTGAGTGATCTATCTCTTTAACAACTACCTTACTAACTATTAATAAGCAGCAAATTAAGGGATTAATGATGCAAATTTAAAGTTAATAGTTAGTAGTGAAATTTGGTCAGTCTCATAGATTGTTTTTATTCTTTGAAAACAGCGCCATCTCTTGTGTGTATGTTTAGCACTGGAGCAGCAGGTGGAGGAGCAGAAGCGGCAGCAGTCGCTCAGCTGGTTGTCTCAATCACAGGCCCTCAGCAGCCTGGTTCTCCCCTCCACACCCCCATCCAAACGTGCTCCCAAACGCCCCCGCCTCCAGCGGCCCGCCTCCACCACCGTGCTCGGCACATCCGTCGCCCAGCCGCTCACACTCCAGCCCCAGCAGTTCACCGTGCTCTCCCCCATCACCCTCTCCTCCATCGGCCAGTCGTTCGCAGTGGCCGGCCTCAACCAAGCCTCCAACACGGTCACCCTGCACGCCCTCCCGGCCGGCTCGCAGCTCTTCACCAGAATCGCCGCGGGTTCCGATGGAAAAACCGATGCCATCGCGATCCATCCGGCGTCTGGGCTCACGCTGCTGGGCGCCACAGCCGTGCCGGACCACGGGCAGCTTGTGAGCCCCGTCGAGCTCGTCCAGTTCACGCAGAAGGCGACCTCCGGCGTAGCCCAGGACGGTCAGGTGGTGGCAGGAACGGTAGTGATGCAAGAGAGCGTCGTCAGTGTCGTGCAAGAGGACGAGAACCAAGACAACACCACACTAATCGAGATAGACCCGGCCACCGCCGACCACAGCGTGAGCGTCATGGAGCTGCAGCTGGAGGGCGAGGAAGCCGAGGGCGGAGCGACTGTGGTGGAAGGAGGCGAGGAGGTGGTGCAAGGCGAGACAGAGGAGGAGATACAGCTGGAAGCCAACGATCAGTTCCACAATTTGCCCGTTGTAGTGGTGGAGGAAGAGACGCAGGGCGCCGGCAAAGCCAAATGAGACACCGACACGCTCACACAAACCGCCCTCAGAGACTGACGGACCGAATCAGACAGGGACGGGGATTGTGTCGCCCCAGGTGGAGTTTGTGTTTGTCCTTCCAGCTGTCTCGTTTTTTCATTACTCTCTTCCTGCACAGCCAAGCTCAGCTCTTCAAGCCTGACGTATCACGTATTTGTAAAAGCAAGTTCAGTATTCCTTTTTTTTACATGCAAGAAGTAACAAATTGTGATGTTTCCTTGGAACACATTCAGTATTTGCTTTCGTTTTTGAGTGTGGAAGTTTAGATCGGGCACTTATTTTTGAGTTTCCCTTTGTTTCGGTGCCAAAATGTCATGTTGTAGCCAGATTATCCACTTTGTGAATCTCCGATCTGAAGGTGAAGACTCACAGTTGATGTGATATTTAAGACACTCCTGTAATGAGAATTGACACTGTCTGTGGTCTCTTTGTACTTTCTGACATCAGGGTATAAATGGCACTAATGTTGGTGATGTTTTAGCACAGTGATTTTTAACTCCAGACCTGGAGACCCTCAGCACTTCAGTTCACGCAGTGCTCTGCTAGTGATATTATTGTCTGGATTGTGTGTAAATAAAGGAGGTAAAAGTGCAGTGCTTGTGTTCCCAGGATCAGAGTTGAGATCCACACCGTTAGCACACATAATGAAAGATGTGTAATGAATGTTTGTGAATGGATCCTGTGTGTCCTTCACTAAAAATAAAATGGATCTTCCTTTCCCCGTGAGTTATATATTATAAATGATGGTAAATCGCGGGATTGTGCATTTCAAAGTCTGTTACAGTTTCTGAGTGTATGTTTTGGAAAGTAATTGCAAAAATACTTGATTTGGAGGTTTATAAATACACTGTTGTTAATTTAGCAAAAAAAAGTTAATTTATTCCGTTCCTGCAAAATGTATAATTCTGTAATGATTTACTCCCCCTCATGTCGTTCTCAACTCACAGACCTGCTGTGGACCACAAATGGAGATGTTTAGCAGAATGTTCACACTTAAACAGTTCACTCAACATTATTTCGCTGCTTGCTTGTTTGAATGAATTTAACTGAGCTAATGCAGTCTTGAACATGTTTTTCCTAACATAAATTTAATACATGCAGTTGACTTAAATTTGTAAGACGGAAGTGTATTTCACTGTTTTGTGTGAAATGAAACTTTCTAGTTTCCAGCATGCTTTGCATGGGACTAGATGAGGAGAGTGAATGTTGAAATTGAGTGTTTTGTTATGGTTTTTGATGAGATGATATGAGAAAGTGGGACTTGTTAGTTTTTAATGAATTGAATCAAGATTCCAAAGGATGATGCATTCCCACCAGCCAGCATGCTTTTTATGGGTCTACTAAAACGATTAAGGGCAGTGTTTTTTTCTCTCTCTTTTTTAATTATTAAAATGATTAAGAATGACAGTTAAAGCATATACAATGTTAAAAAAGATTTGTTCAAATAAATGCTGTTCTTTTGAACTTTCTTTTCATCAAACACTCCTGAAATGTATCACAGTTTGTGCAAAAATATTAATCAGCAAAAACTCTTTTCGACAAAGGTTTCTTGAGCAGCAAATCAGCATATAAGAATGAATTCTGAAGGATCATGTGGCACTGAAGACTGGAGTAATGGTGCAAAAAAAATAAAAAAATAAAATAAATTTAAATTTAAAACAATCAAATAAATACAGACTTGGAGAGCATAAGGGACTACTTTCACAACATTCAAAAATCTTTATGATCCCAAATGTGCTGAAGTGTGGAACCAGCATTTCCCACCCTCACCTGTTTGTACACTGACAGACTGACGTGTTCAGATTTGGATAATAACCTCATGAGAAATACAGTGTCAAAGCATCCATTGCTTGGTTAACTTACACAAGTCTGCCTTGTCACTACATCAGACAGTGTGGATATGCAAACAAAAGTAACTGCAGTCTAAACAGACATGAATAGTTCTTAATACATGTAACTAATAGTGTGAACAGTTAATTTGAAGAATCACATATCCTCATAGTCATGATAACAGTACAGATAGTAGTAAAAAGAAAGAGATTAATTTACTTTAGCATGCGGTAACTTTGTTAGTTTACTCAGTTCAATAAAGTTCTGCTCATATTTGAGTTGAAATTGGTAATTTGGTAAATGCATGTTAAGAAAACATGTAAAAACACCAGAGCTGGGTAGTAACTGATTGTGTGTAATCTGGATTGTGTAATCATGTACTCGTAATTCGAGTATATTGCATTTTATCATGCTCATAATCAGATTACAATAACTTTTTATGGATTAGCCTACATGATTACATATTATTCATGCAATTGCAGTAAATTATTCACAATTAATTGATTCTCTTTAATTCTTCTTCTTTTTTTTTTCTCTCTAAAAAGCCTGCTGTCATACCATTTAGCTTTGACTATATTCACATATAGAATGGTCATGAAATTGCATAAATAAATATACTATATATAAATATACTATATATAGATACTCTCATTTTTTTTTTATATATATATATAACAATATGGTACGTTTAATGGTAAGTTTAAACAAGTTAGATAAGAAAGTAAGTAGCACTTTATTTTACAGTCCTGTTCCTCATGTACATAGCATGTACTTATTGTAGTAATTACAATACCAAGGTAATAACTAGGTACTAACCCTGAACCTTCCCCTACCCGATTACCTTATATTACCAGTACTTTCTTGGGTAAGTACACTGTAAGTACATTGTAAAATCATGTACTGTAAAATAAAGTGCGACCAAAAAGTAATATAATCTAAAAAGTAGTCAGAATACATGACCGAAACCAAGATTATGTTACTAACTACAGTTTTCTTCATCTACCCAACTCTGTGAACTGCTATCAATAAATTAATTCAAATTCAGCCCCAAGTTTATAGTTACCAGCCAAGTTCCAAAACATTTTGTAAACTACATTATTTATTTTCTATTATCCTTATACAGTGCTTCTGTTTTTGAGCAGAGACACATCCAGAAAGTCTCTAGCCAGGTGGGGACCAGAAAGTCTGTCAGGACTCAATCTGAGGGGTTTGCAGTAGCTGCAGGTTTGTTTCTTCTCTGCGGATCATTGCCAGGCAAAATGTTTATTGCCAGAACACTCAACACTGTAACGTATAATTTACCAAATTATATGCTGTAGCTCTCAAAACTGCCTGATTACAGCATGAGTTATCGAGTGAGGTGTTTAGCATCAACAGCAAACCTGCTGTGAAACATGTTCGAGCTGCAGTGGAGGAGCGTTTCAGTGAAGAACTTAAATTTGATCCTGTTCCAGAACACCAAGCTATAATCACATAACTTCAGAGAAGTCATACAGAATATTTGTGGCAGTTTTATGGTGTTTCTGCTTCTGGCATGTTTTGACATTGACATATATATGAACACAACAATGGCACATACAGTATCAGTGAATTGGTGGCTCCATTCTAGAAAACAGTCAAACCCTTTCTGGTTGGTTGATTGACAGGTCATCCAGCCAATCACAGGGCTAACTGAACAGCGGTTCTCTTATAAGTACAGTAATGAAGTAAATTGTCCATGAAGGTAGTGTGAGATGATGGCACTAAATCATTTTTAAACTATCCCAGCACCTTACATCCATAAAAAACAGTGACTAATATATATATATATATATATATTATATGAAAATAAATTATATGAATATAAATATATACATGTAAATATTTTAGAAATATGTACTGTATGTGTGTGTATTTATATACACATAAGAAATATACACAGCACACACGTATGTAAACAAAAACTTTTATTTTGGATGTGATTAATCGCTATTAATCGTTTGACAGCACTAATATATATAACTAATATATATGATTTGGTTGGTACAAAGATGTATGATTTTGAAAAAAAAAAAAAAAAGCATGATCCACCTCTAAACCTATAACCCTCAGTGGGACGTAGGCAGATCGTACAAACCAGTTCACAAAACGTGAAATCATTCAGATTTGCAATTAGAGTATATATTTATTGTTGGGAAAAGATAGTAATGACTCTCAGACACAGAACAATTGTTGAAAATTAAATTACTTCTAAAATATAATTTATTTGTTTAAGTCCTAATTAGTAATAAATAACAGATGGCATCTTATTATTATTATATTTTTTTTTTTTAGCTCTGTTATGCTCACCAAGGCTGCATTTGATGGAGTGCAAGAAAAATAGTTAAAAAAAAAAAAAAAAGTTTTTGATGCTAAATGTTTGTTTTTTGGAAACTGTGATACACTATCATTCAAGTCTTATGTAAGATAAAATAATAATAATAATAACAATAATAATAATAATAATAATAATAATAATAGTAATAATAATAATATTACTTTTATCAAGGACACATTAAATGAATCAAAAGTGACAGTAAAGACATTTGTAATGTTTTAAAAGATTTCTATTTCAAACAAATGCTGTTGAATGTATGATGGTCTCCAAAAAAATATTGAGCAGAAAAATCATGTTTTCAACATTAATAATAACAAGAACCATTATTAATATTCCTGAAGGATCATGTGACACTGAAGACTGGAATAATGATGTTGAGAATTCATCTTTGATCACAGCAATCAATTCTGAAATGTATTCAAAAAGAAAACACTCCATTTAAAATGTAGTAATATTCCACAATATTAGTTTTTTGTTGTTGTTGTTATTGTTTTACTATATTTTGATCAAATAAATTATCCTTGATGAGTATAAGAGACTTCTTTCAAAAGCAAAGAAAAAAAAAATTATATATATATATATATATATATATATATATATATATATATATTTCAAACGTTTCAATTGTCTCAACACTGCACATTTTGAGTCTCACTTTTCTGACAAACCTGTTTCTGGACCTGGAGTTTCTGCTAATGATGTGTATTTGATTAGAGAGATGTATTAAATGTTCAGTACTGGGGGCTTCAGCTGAGAAACACTAATATACTCTATAAGATCTCAAAGCTAACAGACACCCTCCAATACTGACATGATGCCTTCAGTCAAACAAACATATTGGTCACTAGGGGGCACTTGAGCTCCACTGGGACCGTTGGGAGAGAAGTTCAGTAAATATGCAGTAATCCTGTACACAAGTGGGTATGGTCTTTCTGTGATTCTGAAAATCTGCACTATGTGTGGGTGTATCTGCTTTATTAATAAAGAGCAGAAATAAGTCGAGTAGACTGCTGTAATCGGCATGTCGCTGTCTCTCTCTCGGTGATACGGCGGCTGCTAAATCAGGGCTGTCAGCTCTCGTATCTCTGATGGGCGGCTGCTGTTTGAGCCACCCTCCAGATCTAAACGCCTCCAGACAGCTGAAGCTGCACTCTGAGGACGCTCAGGGCTCCCAAGACATGAGTGTCTGTCCTCTACGTCAATTCTTCCTGTTCTTAGTTGTTTCTTTGTGAGGCGATTAAGCTAAGTCGGGTCAGACTGATGGTATTTATGAGATCAGTGCACATGAACGCCGCCGAAAAGTTGTAATTACTGACAGGAAGCTCAAGACTTTCTTCAAGCCTGTAGCAGAATGAGACTGATAAAAAAACATTGATTACTCACCTAATGCATGTCTTTCGCTTTTCATGTTTGTGGTAGTGCTAAAAGGCTTCCTGTCTTTGTTGGGGAATGAAAAAGAGAGAAAGAAGCATGAAATTTGCCATCACGTCCATTTTATTCAGACCGAACGTACATCACACAATTACCATGTCTAAGCTCATAAGTAGACACTTCCCAGGAGGACTTCAAGGCTGCATTACTTACATGGCATGGTAATTGCTACACTTCTTCTTTTTTTTTTTTGCTTGTTTTGTGTGGTCATGGTAACCAGACCAGGCACTATTGTAATCGATGAGTAAACCTCATGTTTCAAAAGACTGGGCGTGATGGCATCAAATGGCTCTGGCCAAAACAACACTGCCACTCTTTTTCTTTTCTTTTTCTTTTACTTCACAAAAGCCTTTGAGTGAGCTGAAGGGTTGTGTAATTCTTTACAGCAGGTATCTTTACTTAATTATGCTGACTTTTGTGAATGCAGCATTCTATAACATTCTCTAATGAGCCTCATTTACATGGAAAAGAGGTGTTTGCACCAAGAGTAACCGGGACTGAATTTGTACACTTGTAGTGTAAAACAACAGTGCTGGGGGTAATGTGTTACATGTTGCATGAGTTACGTAATCAGATTACTTTTTTAAAGTAACTAGTAAAGTAATGCATTACTTTTTAATTTAGACGGAAATATCTGAGTAACTTTTTCAAATAAGTAACACCAGTTACTTTGTTTCCCCATGTATTGAGTGACAGCTCTTGTGTTGCCAAGTTGAGAGAAATCGGGAGTGAGTGCAGAGGCGTCTTGTGTGAACATGATGAAACTGTAGCTCTAGACTAAATATGAACATGTATTTATGTATCATCTCACTTGCACAAAAACAGATACAGTGCACCTCAAAGGAAATGCAAACTCAGAACATGACGCAAACCTGCAATAATTAAATATGTTAAATAAGACAAATGTCATTTATGTATTTAATCCTATTTTATTAACCAATGACTTTACTGCTGACCTTCAATAATACAATTCAACTATACTAATGAGCAAACATGAATTTAGATAAACATAACATTTGTATTTCAGGTTTTTTATTGCTGAAGAGTGTTGAACTTTCTTCTACTGTGTCTTTTTCTTCATGCAATCCAGAACGGCATTTCAGCTGAAAGGTTTGTTTGAACTGTGGCTTCTATTGTAAAGATATGAATTCACATTTCCTTCAGCCTGAAGGGTATTTATTTCACTTTAGGTGTGAAAGGGCTTTTACATTTGCCAAAAATATAACTTTTTGTATTAAAATCAAACAAGCAAGCCCAGATGAGAAAAAGTTATGCAAAAGTAAAGTAATGCATTACTAACTAAATATTGCAATATTGTAATGCATTACTTTTAAAAGTAACTTTCCCCAACACATATAGCTGGTAAATTTGGATATGAGGTTAAACATGAAAAACTTTTCACTGAAATAATGTGCGCTGAAGTGGCAACTGTTAAGTGTATAAATGAAATGCATTTGATAAATACGTTTTTAGATTCTTCCTCTGTAGCCACTAGACAGGCCTATATCAGCCAGAGCTGGAGTCAAGACCAGAAACCAAAACCAGACCCCCTAAAACCCAGACTGAAGACTAGATCCCTCCTGTCCCACCATTGACTTTGAACAGTGAGCCTGATCTGTTTAAACGTGGCCGTTCAGAGCCATGAGTTTTGCTCAGAAACTGCTAGAACAATTGCTTGATTTTTTTTATTGGTTTTTGAAATTCATGGCATTGTGTCCTAATAACAGAGTTTGACAAGAACCTCAAGTGTATTAAACTATTTATTAGCAAGCCATACATCAATGGAAAGCTTATTTATTCAGCTTTCAGTTGATGTATCAATCTCAATTTCAAAAATTGACCCTTATGATTGTTTTGTCCAGGGTCACATATGTTCTTCTTGTTTCGTTGGAGTTTCCTGCAGAACAGGCTCTCCGATATTTTATTAAACGAGCTAAACTACAAAATATTTTATGTACAACACTTCATCTGATTTATAGAGCAAATTGTAGCTCACCCATAGTGCACGTTCGAATGTACGTGAGGAAATTGATTGGCGCTGTTTTAGATGAAGAAAAAAAAAGAATGTGGGAAGTAAATTTCATGCGAGTTTGTTGTCACTGCATATCATTCCACACATAAATCATTTCAAACTTGTCTGCTACTTGTGATGCGTGTAATGTTTTGTATGGGCTAAACTTAACCAGCTGTGAAAGTAAAACCATTATCAGACATCAACATTGTGTTGTAACAGACTGTACATCATTTGTACACTAAGAATTTTACATAATTATGATTTATATTACCTGACACTGGAAAACCAGGGAAGCACGTTCTTTAAGTTGGTTTATTCAGCTGCCATTTTGGTACTGAAATGGGGAAAGATGGATAACTCAAAAAGTTACTGTTACTTACTGTTTAATGTCAAATCCCTAATAAATCTCCAACTGTTCTTAAGCTTAAATAATGCTAAAATGTTTTAGCCTGTCTAAGCTAATGCTCAGTGATTAGATAGTTGATTACGACCTTTATGTCCATTTCAAACCACCTGGAAATCTGTAACCACCTACTAGAATATCATTAACTATTTGCAATATAAATTTTGATAGTAAAAGGGTTTAATTTGCCAAAATACAAGTCTTGCAACAGAATGGTGAACAATGATAAATATAGGAAATGTTTCTCTTTCAGCAAATCAGCATATTAGAATGATTTCTGAAGGATCATGTGACACTGAAGACTGGAGTAATGATGCTGAAAATTCAGTTCTAAGAAATAAATGATATATATTTAAATATATTAAAATAGAAAACAGGTATTTTAAACTGTAATAAAATAATCATGTTTTTACTATATTTTTAGCAAATAATTCAGCCTTGGTGAACATTAAGAAATCTTACCAAGCTCAAACCTTTGAATGACACCTAGTGGTGTGGATGTATCAAGCAAATGTTTTCAGTAATAAGTACCATTGTAGAAATGTTATTCACATTTAACAATGATTAATTTACATCAAAAATGAAAATATCAGATATGTGGTAGTTACTGAAATAATCTGAATGGGGTGAGTCCCCATAAAGCAGTCCACTCCATGAAATATAAATCACTTTCTCTTAGGCCACTAATATGACTGGAATCTTCATCTCATGTTAGTGCACATCAGGTTTGTATTTTTTTTTCTTTTGAGTGAAACAGGTACACAATACAGATTGTACTTATTTAAAGAAATAATATGATTAAGAGCAATTCAGTATTTTAATAAATAGTCCAGGTTGTAACATATGGTTTGGCTCCTTCAGTGACAAGTTTGCACTCCATACTCCCTCATAAATTTGATCTTGCTGAAGAATGTCTCACAGCAATTTAAACAGTGAATTCATTATATGTCTCGCTGTAGACACTGTAGTGAGACAGCCAAGACAGCAGCATGAGTCTTTGTTATGAAGGTCTCTGGAAGGCCTTTGGCACGCTAGAGAGAAGGCTTGAAAAGAGGGGAATACATCAAGCGATTCATCTTAAAAAGGCAAATAGACACAGAAAAAACCTGTCATACCAAGTTTCAAGCATTGTTCAAATAAGTACAAGCTAGACAGAGAAAGATATATATATATATATATATATATATATATATAGGGTGAAGTCAGATAGTGACGAAAGAGGTGAGTTTTCACCTGTCACTTGAAAAAATGTCAGGAGATGAGCATGTCGGATAGAAGTGGGAAGATCATTCCACCAGCCAGGAACGGTAAATGAAAATGTTCTGGAAAGTGCTTTTGATGATACCACGAGGTGTCGCTCACTAGTGGATCTCAGACCTCTGGAGGGGATGTAGATTCATAGTAGTGAGCAGGTGTAGGCAGGTGCTGAGCCTGTGGCTGTTCTATATGCAAGCATCAATGTCTTGAACTTGATGCGAGCCACAACCGGTAGCCAGTGAAGGAGGTAATGAGAGGTGTAAAATGGGCTCTTTTGGGCTCGTTGAAGACCAGTCGTGCTGCTGCATTCTGAATCATTTGTAGAGGTTTGATTGTACATGATGGAAGTCCAGCTAGAAAAGCATTACAATAGTCCAGCCTAGATATAACAATGGCCTGGACAAGAATTTGTGCAGCATGCTCCAATAGGAAGGGCCTGATCTTTGATGTTGTGCAATGCAAACCTGCAAGATCTAGCAGTTTTTGCAGTAAGTCAGCTGGTCATCAAAGATTCCAAGATTTCTGACTGAACTTGATGGGGTAATTGTTGATGAACCTAACTGGATGATGAAATCATGCTGTAGATTTGGAGTGGCCGGGAAGACAAGAAGCTTTGTCTTTGCCAGGTTGAGCTGTAGGTGATGTTCTTTCATCCATGCCGAGATGTCCGCCAGGCAGCCTGAGATCCGTGCAGCTACCATTGTATTGTCTGGTGGAAATGAGAGATAGAGCTGTGTGACATCAGCATAGCAATGGTAGAAGAAGCTATGTGCCTGTATGATAGGACCCAGTGATGTAGTGTATATGGAGAAGAGGAGGGGTCCAAGAACTGATCAAGGAACCCCAGTGACCAGTTGATGTGCTTTGGACACCTCCCCTCCCCAGGCCACCCTGAAAGACCTACCAGTGAGATAGGATTCAAACCAGTGAAGTGGAATCCCTGTGTTGCCCAGTGATGAGAGGGCAGACAGGAGGATCTGATGATTCACAGTTTTAAAAGTAGCAGATAGATCCAGCAAAACTGATGATTTGGAATCAGCTTTTGCAATCCGCACGGCTTCAGTGACTGACAGTAGCGCAGTCTCAGTTGAATAGCCACTCCTGAAACCTGACTGGTTAGCGTCCAGTTAGTTTTTCTGTGTAAGAAATAATGATACCTGGTTAAAAACAACTCGTTCAAGTGTTTTTGCTTTGAATGGAAGGAGAGAGACAGGTCTGTAGCGATCTGTAAGTGAAGTGTTTAATGTAGGTTTTTTGAGCAGTGGGGTTACCCAAACCTGCTTGAATGCAGTGTTTGGAAAGTGTCTGTGAGGAGAGATGTGTTGATGATGTGTGTGAGTGCTGGTAGGAGTGTAGGAGAGATTGCTTTGAGAAGATGTAAGGGGATTGGGTTTAGAGGGCATGTTGCAGGATGGCTGGGGAGGAGAAGTTTGGATACTTCTGCCTCAGTGAGGGGACAGAAAGAGAAGGGGGAAGTTTTAGGCATGGATGCAGTTGGTCTGAGTTTGTGTGTGTGTGGAGCTGAGAACTGACTACTGATTGTTCAAGTTTTGTCTGTGAAGAATGTGGCGAAATCATCAGCTGTTACAGAAGTGGTGGGAGGTGGTGGAGGGGGACAGAGTAGAGAATTGAATGTTTTGAAGAGGTAACGTTTGTCTGTAGCGCTGTTGATCTTGTTTTGAAAATATGAAGATTTGGCAGCATGGACTTGAGCAGAGAAAGATGAAAGCAAAGACTGATACATACTTTGGATCTTTTGATTTGCACCATTTTCTCTCTGCTGCCCTGAGTTTGGTCCAATGCTCATGAAGAATATTGGATAACCAGGGGTTAGAATGGGCAGCCCGTCCTGGCCTGGAGAAGAGAGGACATATATTGTCTAAACAAGAGGTTAAAGTAGAGCATAAAGTATCAGTTGCTGCATTAACAACCAGAGATGAGAAATTAGTAGTTGAGGGAAGAGAGGAAGACACTACAGAGGAAAGATAGGAGGGTGAAAGGTAGCGCAGGTTTCATCTAAAATAAACAGGTAGATGGGTTGGTGGCACACAGGTAGGAAGATGTAGGTTAAATGTAATGAAGAAATGGTCAGAGATGTGTAGGGGTTTAACCAAAATGTTGTCTGCAGTACAATTGCATGTGTAAATTAAGTCAAGTTGGTTGCTTGATTTGTGAGTGTTTGGAGTGGTAAGTCGTTTGAGATCAAATGAATCTAGGAGTGAATGGAAGTCTGTAGCATAAAGCTTGTCCAGATGAATGTTGAAGTCACCAAAGACTAAAAGTGGACTGCTATCCTCTGGGAATGAGGACAGCAGCCCATCCAGCTCCTTTAGGAAGGTGCCCAGGAGGGCGGTGAACTACCACAACATGGAGTTTTATAGGAGCTGTTACAGTAATTGCATGAGATTCAAATGAGTTATAATTGCATAGGGGAGAGTGGGTTGAGTATTCGATTGTCAGAAATGAGTAGACCAGTGCCTCCACCCCTCCCAACCTGACAGGAAAGAGAAATTGTTAGACAGAGCAGCTGGGGTTGCTGAGTCTTCTGGACGAATCCAGGTCTCAGTCAAGCCCAAGATGCCGAGTGTGGATTGCAAAGAAAAAGCAGAAATGAAGTCAGCTTTGTTGACAGCTGACTGACAATTCCAGAGACCCACAGAGAAAGACAGAGGTGGAGTAGAAGATGTAGAGATAGGAAGCAAGCTAGCAAGATTGCGCTGCCGTCTGCAAGTGATGTTAGAGCGTTGTTGGGAGACAGCCGGAATGTTTCGGAAACACATGATAGAGGTGGAAGAGAGGACAGAAAAGAGTGTGCAAAGGGAAAAAACGAGAGTACTTAAGTGCATTGCCCGGTTTTGTTGCTCGGTTAAAGTCATGGAGGTAAAGTCGCAGGTCTTAACACTTGTAGGTCTTCACACGAGGAGGCTGAACACGAGGGCTGAACGCTTCCTCAGCTGACAGACAACAAACAAATACACAGCCACCTGACACTTCAGAGAAGTTGTGGCCACCTTGTTAAATTAGCACACCCAAAAGCCCATAGCAGGCCAATTGCTGAAATTGAAACTAAAGTTCGCACTTAAGTCCAGGAACGAAGCAATATAAATAACAAAAGCAATCAAGCAATAAAGTGCAATCAAAAATACAATGTACAATGAAAAATAGCAGAAGATATAAATAACTTGATAGAAATAACTAGAGAATGAAATGAAACTTCTTAGCAGCAAGTAACAATTTAAACAACAGATGCAAAAACAAAGTATTAAGCATACACTTAATACTTATCTTGCAGAGTAATTCTGTTCTGTAATTTGTGGAATTTACAGGTGCTGTAAGCGATTCCTGAGAAACGCAGTTGAAGTGACGTTGCAATAATGTTGATCCAGGATCAACAAAAGATCGCAAAATCACGGTGACCCTCTTGCAGTATGTTTTGGGTCATCGTCCATTTGTACTATGAAGCGCTGCCAAATCAACTTTGCTGCATTTGGCTTAATCTGGGCAGAGAGTATATCCCTGTACACTTCAGAATTCATCTGACTGCTTCTGTCTTTTGTAACATCATCACTAAACACCAGTAACCCAGTGGCACTGGAAGCCATGTTCATGCCATCACGCTGCTCCATGTTTCACAGGTCAGTTGTGTGCTTTGGATTACTAGTTGTTCCAAGCCTTCCCCATACTTTTTCCTTCCTGTCATTGTGGTACAGGTTGATCTTAATTATTTTTTTTATATGTTTTTTGGCAAAGTCTAATTAGGCCTTGTTTGCACCTTGTGGTGAAGCCTCTGTATTTGCTCTGGTGAAGTCTTCTCTTGATTGTAGACATTGAGAGTGGCACATCTACCTCCTGGAGAGTGTTCTGCTCTTGGCTGGATATTGTGAAAGGGTTTTTCTTCAACACAGAGAGGATCCTCCGATCATCCACCACTGTTGTCCTCCGTGGATATGCAGGCCTTTTTATGTTACAGAGCTCACCAGTGCATTCTTTTTTTCTCAGAATGTTTCAAACTAAAGCAATAAGCCCCAAGAAGCCGTGGTTTACAGTGAATGTATAACAGCTAAGGGGCGTTGTTAACCACAGCGTGAAGCAGACTACCTAAAACCCCCTTAGCTGTTATAAATTCACTGTACACCGTGGCTTCACAGGGCTTATTGCTTTTATAAAACAGTTATTCCATATACGTAGTAAGGTTTCACAGAATTAAACAGAGCAAGTAAAGTGAAATGATATTAATAATAACAGTATTCTTCAACCAAAGTAGTTCCTCAGAAACAGTTGTGGTTCCAACAAAGTGGCTGCCGAGCAACACACAGAAGTAAACAAAGGTGTATGTTTATAGTGTAATTTACAACAGGTTAGAACACGGCTCAACCAATCAGAATCAAGGACCGGAACTATCCATTTTATAATGTTGATTTGGCCACTCCTAATGTTCCTGCTTTTTGTTTTTGAAGCCTAACAATTGTATGTTTCATTAGTATGGAGAGCTCCTTTGACCACACAATGTGGGTTCGTAGCAACAGCTTCCAAATGCAAGTGGCGCACTTGGAATCAACAGTTAACCCATATTCTAACTGTAACTTGAATATGTTTTGGACAGCAGCTAAAAGAATAAAAATTGTGCCTGTGTCCATATATATATATATATATATATATATGTATATACACTCACCGGCCACTTCATTAGGTACATTGCTTTGTAACACAAATTGCTAATTAGTCAATCACATGGCAGCAACTCAATGTATTTAGGCATCTAGATGTGGTGAAGATGACTTGCTGAAGTTCAAACTGAGCATCAGAATGGGGAAGAAAGGGGATTTAAAGGGGTCATATGATGCTGCTAAAAAAACAAAACACATTATTTTCCACATAATGTACATTATAGTTTCTCCTCTGCCGCCTTCTGAAACGCATCAATTTTTACAAAGCTCATCAGTCTGAAAAGCGAGGTGTGCTCTGATTGACCAGCTATCCAGTGTGTTGTGATTGGCCAAATGTTTCAAGCATCTGACAGAAATGTTACGCCCCTCATCATATACTGTTATGGCGTGTCCTGGTCAGAACACCGGCATGACAGGAGAAAAACAATAAACAAATGAGGCAGTTGTTGCATCCAGTGGGGACATAATTACTGATTATAATGACTTAAACTGTCTTTTTAAGCGTTGTGTTGCATATCGTGTCGCGTAAACATAAAACCATGTCTGCATTTGTGATCAGAGAAACAACAAACAACAAGTGCTACTCTACACTGCTCAAAATTCGCGTTTGAATCATCAGTGGAAAATCCTTTACATATGTAAACCTACTTACATACCATGAGTCAGAAGTGCCAGACTGTCCTTGCAAAAAGTAAGGAATGGCCAGCGGCTTGAGTGAGGAACAGCCGGGGGCTTGAGTAAGGGACGGTCCACGGCTTGAGTGAGCGGTAGCCAGCGGCTATAATGAGGAACTGCCGGCAGATTCAACGAAGGAGCGGGCGGGGGTTGCGGCAACCACATGTGACGACCCCGGGCTGGACTCAGCTTCATCCACGGTGAGCGCGAAGTTGATGTATTTCCTCAGCGACCAGCATGGATTAGCTCTAGGCATGATGAAGCGGATATCGTGCTCTTTTGGAAGGCCAAACAAAGTAGTTTCAATGAAACACACAGCTTCTCCATTAAATGGCGCTGGCGGAAACAGCGAGAATAAAAGGTACGCCTTCTTTCTTTGTGTGAACATTTGGGCAGCGTTTTGCAAATCTTCCCACACAGTGACGTAGATATGTGGGGGCGTGTTTAAACGAGACGTTTTAGGGGGTCGTGGACAAGTCTTAACTTTTATAAAGAATACATCTTTGGATTTGGGACTTTAGTCTTTGCAACTTTACAGATCTTCTTTATGCACCAAGTGCTTGTAACACTCCAAACAGAAAGGAAAAATTTCAATCGCATCATATGACCACTTTAAGTGACTTTGAACGTGGAATGGTTGCTGGTGCCAGACAGGCTGGTCTGGGTATTTCAAAAACTGCTGATCTAATGGGATTTTTCACACACAACCATCTCTAGGGTTTACACAAAATGGTCCGAACATGAAAGCATAAATCCATCCTGCCTTGTCTCAATGGTTCAGGCTGGTGGTGGTGGTGTAATGGTGTGGGGGATGTTTTTTTGGCACACTTTTGGCCCCTTAATGCCAATTGAGCATTGTTTAAATGCCACAGCCTACCTGAGTAGTGTTGCTGACCATGTCCATCCCTTTATGACTACAGTGTACCCATCTTCTGATGGCTACTTCCAGCAGGATAATAAACCATGTCAACCAGTTGAGGAGCGGTCATGAGTGGCCGCCATCTCACATGACACTTCAACTGCCTGGAGATGCTGGCCGTGTTTCTAGCATTGAAGCACAGACCTAAGACGTCACCATGTGTTTGTGCGCACCGACGACACAGTGGCAGTCTCTTAAATCAACCAACAGGCAGGTCTGCTTTACAGGCAGATGCACCAGATCCTTGTGTGGTCCCAGGGCAAACTCCTCTTGAGAGCAGTTCACATTTCTGGGCTTCTTATTTTGGAAGCAGACATCCTGTCTAGGCAGGGCCCGAGGTCTGGGGTACGGAAAATTTTTGGCCAGTCTCAGATAGACCTGTTTGCAACTCAGGAGACATTGCACTGTCCCCTCTGGTTCTCTCTTCATCCAGCTCCATTGGGTCCATCATGGTACAGACTTGGCAGAGGCTTCGTCTTTACGCCCTTCCCTCAAATGCACTGCTCCCAGGAATTCTGGAGAGTGTGTGCCGGGACGGGGTCTGTCTTTTGCTAGTGCCCCGTTTTGGCCGGGCTGAGTATGGTTCTGATTACCCTTCTCGACGGCTCTCCACGGGAGATTCCCGTCAGGAGGGATCTCCTCTCACAGGCGGAGGGTACTATCTTCACCCCCGCCTGGAGTTGTGGATGCGTGGGTGTGGCCCCTGGGGGGGACACAACTCGCAGCTACCTGTCTCTTAACCGAGGTTGTTGAGACCATTCTCCAATCCAGAGCTCCCTCTATGAGGAAACTGTATGCCCTGAAGTGGAAGTTTTTTACTCCTTGGTGCGCGGTTTTCAGACCGATGAGCTCAACCCAGTTTACTGCCCAGTAGGTACAGTGCTGGAGTTCCTGCAGGCCGATTCTGTGCAGGGTTGACCTACTTCACCTTGAAAGTCTATGTGTCGGTGGCCAGTCAGTGAGCAGACACCCCCTAGTTACATGTTTCCTTCACGGTGAGCTGAGGCTTAGGCCTCTGGCCAGAGAAGCTAATGCTAAGTAGTGGATCAGGATGCTTTTTTATAGCTAGGAGTGCTCTGATCTCCCCTCTCCTTTAGGGGTCAAAGCTCACTCCTTCTGAAGTTGGCTTTTGGAATGCTGCGGGATGTCCCCACCTACTTTGTCAGGTGCCTACCTGCATTCTGCGCCACTTCTGGCTCCTTTCTCTTGCCTTAGCTGTGCTCTTCAACACTAGGCAGGGATTTGTAAGTCTGGCCGCGTGGGCATGCTCGTTCCGATGCAGCTCGAGTTCCTGAAGGGGAATGTCTCCAGGTTACAAATGTAAACATGGTTCCCCGAGGGAACGAGATGCTGCGTCTCAGTGCAATACTTCCGGCATACCTATGAGTGCATGCTTCATTCCAAGAAGCTGACACAGGTTCAACCACACATGCTTTTAAAGCTTCCTGGTCGCAACGTCACCCCCAATTGATGTCTTGCTCATCTATTGGACTGATTTCATATGTGATTCAGAGCATGGTCTCGCTGAAGGCATTCCCAAAGCATTTTCTGACGCACCGTCTCGTTCCCTCTGGGAACCATGGTTACATTCGTAACCGGTAGAGGATAACTATATTTGGTTCGCAGTTGCTTTACTTACAGGATGTCACGGTGAGGCAAACTATTGATGGCTGAGATAATTTAGTACTAGTACCTTGAGTGACAGATATAAAAGAGATACATGGATATGTGCATCAAGCAAGCCTGCCCGGGGAAACAGGATAATAAATAAATGTTGATTACCGAGTGCCAGACTGGTTGAGAGCAGTGGAGGTTGCAGCACTTAATTCAACAGGTTTATAATTGCAGGGATACATTTTACAAGCGTAATGAAGGCTTGTAAAAATATTTCCAAATTCTGGGCTGGATGATTTGGTTTACTGCTGCCTTCAAGTCATGTGCAATGATCGTGTTTACGAGATGAGCACACACGAACGCCACCACAAAGTCGTAATTACCAGAAACTCTCAATTTCAGGTGGAATCTGAAATACTGCGATATCCAGCTAATTGCACATGAATGATCAAGCAAAGTTGCGTTTGCCCATAGGAAAAGGATGTTGTGACATTGGAAAAGTATCGCTACTCTTTTCCTGTCTGTCACTGGAATCATCACAACCAATATTTAGTTTGTTCCTATAAACCGTTTGCAAGGGATTTTTCATATAATTCAACTTGTGCTTTGCGTTTGGGCACCTAACAAGTCCATTCATCATATTCTCAATGTTTAAGTCATAATGCAATGTAAGCAGCAACAGATCTTTCTTCCATTTTCCAAAAAAAGAAAAATATGCACAGATGTATGGCTCACAATAAGATCTAACATGCATTTAGAAAACAGATTTTCATTGACTTTATCATCATGCTTGCTGTATTTTGAGGTGATGAGAGAGTGAGTTCACTCTCACTTTGTATAATTTTACATTTACATTTAGTAGATGCTTTTATCCAAAGCGACTTACTAATGAGGACAATGGAAGCAATCAAAATCAACAAGAGAGCAATGATACTCAAGCGCTATAACAAGTCTCAATTTTACAGATTTTAATTTTATTTTACTACAGTATTAATGGATAAAATATATTTTTTTAAGTATTAAAATATAATACAAGTATTAAAAAATATTGCCACATCATTAAGATCTAAATCATTATTAATCATATATTTTGTATTGCGGATGTATTCAGTTATTCTCCCAAAGATACAGCCATATAAAGAGTATTTGTCAGGTTGTCCTTAATCTGTTTTGTTAAGATGCTTGAATCTGTGATATTTTAGAGTCATTATATAGACAGTCTAACTCAAAACACAGACACTTGGAGGTGCTCTTGTAAGTAGCATCCCTTTGAGCTCTGAATTTCTGAGGCAAGGGAATGGCCGTAAATATTAATGGTGAAGCTGACTGCTTTTGGTCATAATCAAGGTTTAATTAATTAATTCTTACCCTCATACTGGAATACTGCAACAGAGATGAGAGAAGCTACTCGAGGCAAACAAAGACAGCCAATAAATGCTTGGGAAGTTTATTTAAACAGAGAGGAGCTGCAGCAGAGAGTGATACCTCTCAGACCCTTAAGGATGCTGTGGAAGCAGAATTAAACAACTACCTGCTTACACCTTCCACTGACAAACAGCAAGATCCACTGGCATGGTGGAAAACAGTAAAAGATTTTCCAAGCTTGCCCGCAAGTATCTGTCCATATACTTGCTACGAGTTCCCTCTCAGAGAGGCTTTTTCAGTGAAAGTGGCAACATTGTCACTAGCCAACTTTCTTGTCTCAAACCACTGGTGAATAGACTGGTATTCTTGCCAAAAACCTTGAAGCTTGAGTGAGCAATGCTTACAGATGCCTAAAAAAAAAAAATCGATTTACTATATTTAGAAATTTATGGAAAAATTATGAGAAGTAAAGTTAAGATTTATCTGACAAGCTCTGTTTAGGCAGGACCCATATATATATATATATATATATATATATATATATATATATATATATATATATATATATATATATATATATATATATATAAATCTTAGTTTCATCTTAATTTGTTTAGTCATGACGATCCACACTTTGTTTTACTTTAACATTGTTACTAAGGAAAGTTGATTTTTTTTAAGTTTGTGAAATAAAATGGGGTAATTTACAGTGTCCATGTTACACATCTTACATGCATTTTACATGCAAATAACAGTAAATTATTCATAATTACAAACTAACCCTAAACCAAACTATAATCATAACCCTATTGTCACACCCCTGGACTTTTTGTTGTTTTCTTCCCTCATTGCTCTGTGACCTAGTTTCTTCCCATGTTTGATTGTTATTATGTTCAGGTGTGTCTTGTTTAGTATCTTCATTTGCCAGTGTGCTTAAGTCCTCGTCTGTTCAGTTAGTCTTTGTCCGGTTTTAACATTGTTTTGTGCGTGTGTATCCTGCCTGCCTTCTGTGAATTACCTCTGTGTGGATTAATCAAAGACTGTTTACCATTATTCTTCTTCTTAATGAGCTTATTCACCACATCGTGACAGAACACTGGACCAAAAATGTGAAAGTACGTGGCGTGTTTTCCCCGCGTTTTGTTTTTTGTTCTGAGAGTTTTTCTTTTGGTTTGTAATGTTCGACCCAGCGTCCAGCCTACCACCACCCTGCTGTGCGGAGCCACATATTGGGCCCACCGCAGATCGAGAGCCTGCACCCACCGCGATAAACCCATTACGCTCTACGTGATCCTCCCAGTGCTGGGAATTGGGATCTGGTGTGTGTGGACAAAATTACCACCCACCCTCCCTCTCCTGCCTCCTCCAGTCATCCCTGCTTAAGCTCCGCCACCGCTGTCTCCTGGCAGCCCCTCTGCTTACCCTCAGCCCACCATCTGTGCGGTGGATTCGCCATGGGTCTGCCAGTCTCTGCCTCCAGCCTCTGAGTCCCGGACTCCGCCTTGGCCAATCGACCCAGCGGCTCCACCATGGCTCCTAGCTCCCTGCTCTCCACTTTGGCCCATCAGTCCACTAGCTCCGCTGGGCTCCCTCGTCCCTCCAGCTCCGTCTTGGTCCATCGTCGGCTATCCGCTGCCTCGAGACTCCACTCCTCTGGCTACACCTCATCCCTCCGTCCCTCTGTCTCTTTTAGGCTCCTCTATCCCTCTGGATCCACCCTGGTTCTCTGCTCCACCGCACCCTCCGTCGGCTCCACCGCGGGTCACTATTCTGGCTGGGGTCTGGGTCCCATCTGGGTCTTCCTGCTCCAAGTCCCTCCTGTCTTCTCCCTGGCTCCTCCCTACATCTGATCTGCCTTGGATCCTCCTGTTTCCATCCCTGCTCCTCCCTCCATCGTCTCCACCATGGCTTCTGTTTGTCATCCTCCTACCCGGTGTCCAGCCTCCGTCTGAACCTCCATCCCAATAAACTCCTAATTTGCTGCTTATTAATAGTTAGCAGGGTAGATGTTAAGTTTAGGTATGGGGTGGATTAAGGGATCTAAAATATAGTCATGCAGAATATGACAATAATATGTGCTTTATAAGTACTATAAAACAGCCAGTATGCTAGTAATATGCATGATAATAAGCATCTAATTAAAAGTGAAAACTGGTCCTTAAAATAAAGTGTTACCTAATTTCCTAATAAAGCCTCCTTTATACTGTAGTGCTCCGTTTTAACCTGGTAAATGTAAATACAGCCTCCTGTAATCTCCTGCAACCTATTTTAGGTTAAGTGACATGCATTATTAATATGCATTAGTATAGAATGACTAATTCTTTTCAAATAAAGCCATTCAAGCCAACTGGTGAAAATATCGCAAAAACAGTTGCCAGGTGCTGTCCCTGATTCTCACACGATGTTAAACAGTTATGTCAGTCAAGACAATCTGACTGCATGCAGGGCCTTCAGTGTGTCGGAGTGAAGCTTGTCCACCCCTGACTACTTCAGAAAATTGACAATGACTCCCCTTATGTGCTGTGTAGGTCTTGTTTAGGTTATTTATTTATTTATTTATTTATTTTTTAACATACTGTCGCAGTTCTAGTTCTTTGTCATACTGTTTGCCTGAGTTCTCATTTGTTGTCATGGTTTCTGATTAATGCACACCTGTTTTCTGTTTCATTATTGGTCCTCCTCTGTGTATTTAAACCCTCTGTTTCCTCTGTTCATGGTTCATTCTCAGAAAAAAAGGTAGAAAAATCTGTCACTGGGGTGGTATCCTTTCAAAAGTATGTGCCATTTAGCTACTGATATGTATTTTTTAGGTTTTTATATCTACCTTTAAGGTACTAATATTGCATCATTTAGAGATTAGTAATGTACAAAAGTGTTCTTATTGAAAAGGTATCACCCCAGTGGCAGGTTTTGTCTGAGTGTGCTCAACATCTATATGTTTATTAAACATATAATTCATTTTGCATCACACACAGAGCTGGTTAGTAATTGATTACATGTAATCTGGATTATACAGATTCCAAAAATACCTGTAATATGACTATGAGTATATTACATTTTATAATGCTCAAAATCAGATTACAGTTACTTTTTTCTTTATTATACTATTGACACAATGGCAGTAAATTATTCATAATTTATTTTTTCTCCCTAATTCTTTTTAATTCCTTTCTAAAAACCCTTCTGTGTGCCATTGCATTTATCTTGGACTATATTCACAATATAGAAAATTTGTGTAAATAAATTTGCAAACCATGCTTCTGAATTTGGATGGTAACAACACCTCTCAAGCAAATAGATCATGTATGAAGCAAGTAATTATGCAAGTTGTAATGTTGATATAAAAAATGGAATATATTTTCTTTCTCTTTGCTTTTTTATATCAGTATGTTTAATGGTAAATTTAAAACAAGTTAGATAAAAAAAACTAATCTAAAAAGTAGTGAGAATGCATTACCAAAATGAGTTACCTAGATTATGTTGCTAAGCAGTCTACGGCTACCTAGATCTGGTCACACATCATTCTTCGGATAAGTCCCTCAACCTTGCTTCTTCCTGCACTCTCTGAAAAGAAGGTATACAAGCTGTCACTGGGGTGGTTCTTTTTCAAAAGATATACTTTAGTACCTTTTAGGTACTATTATGTACCTTTAAGGTATCAATATGCACACTTCATGGATAAATAAGGTACAAAGGTATAACTTTTAAAAAAATCTGTATTTTTTTCCTTGCCACAGTCTCCATTGGCTTGCCTACTCAGGATTTGTGAGCTACTATTCTATTATAATCTTTTTATTTATAGTATATCATAATAAAGTGTTAGCAGATATAAATTTGTATCTAATACCATTTATATTTGTTAATTGTGCTTGCAAGCAAAGGATCACTATTGCCATTCGTCATACTTAATATTAATGGTGCTTGTGAAGCAAAACATTGCTATTACTATCTCACATACTTATTTTTTTTATATATACTTCTGTACAAATTTTGGTGCATAACTTATCCCGCAATGTTTGTCATAGACCCACGAATGAGGTCTCAAATCATTAAATGAGGTATTTGTGCAATGGGTGATAGCCTTGTGCTAATCATGTTAGAATCTTGTTAAAACATGGTAGCATCATGCTAACAATAACCACGTTAGCCTCATGCTAATCGTTAACATCTTGCCAAAGTCTTCCTGGCATTATGTTAGCCACATGCTAAAAGTGTTAACATCAAACTAGTCCTTGATAAAACATGCTAACATCATGATGACAATAAGCTAAATAAACTTGATCAAGTCAAAATAAAGTCTTACCCTGGTAAGGAAATATCTCCGATCAACAAAGAAAGGACATAAATAATTTTTGTGTAAAGTGACAGACTGAGTTAAATGTGTTAGAAAGGTGAGATCTTGTTAACATACCTCAAACAGTTCACTACACTTCCATGAAGGTGATGTGCACATTTTTAGAAAGGTTTGACTGATAGAGAAGGAGATTTATGTGTGAGAGAAAATGAATAATGTTACCTGACATTTGTGAATGTTTAATATATTCTAATTTCATAGCACACTTAGTCATTTTCGTTATTAGTGCTGCAAAAGAAATGAAAATTTGTACTCATGGGCAGAAAACCACAATTATACATTACACAGTAATAATGTCATTTGGTTCTCACCTAATTATTAATACGTTTTCAGCTAGAAATCATATAATTACATACAGAATATTTTTAAGCAAGGGAACCCATGTGTGAACATTAATGGAGTTCATGTCTACTTTTACCACAAGATCCGATCTTTCTGGCTGTGACGACCTGCTCTTTGAGGAAGTCTTTCTCACATTGGTTGTCAAATTTAGATTATGACCCATTTGAAACGTAATCAGCTCCAAAGACTCACCAGGTTATAGCTGTCATCTCTTGCTCTGAAAGTTGTTTAGTTACACTTTAATCCCAGTCCCAGCGGTCATTGCCATGACAACCTGGCTCACTCGTCTCCTGTTACTATTGGGTTGATGTAGAAGGAACCCAGAAGAATGAAAAAAAATAAAATAATAATAATAATAAATAAATAAATCTGTATTCTCACATGCTGTGTGTTAAAAAAATCTTTAAGAAATGTTTGTCAGTTCCTAACAACTCTTTAGCATGAAATTAGCAAATTCATTCCCAACAAGGAGGTTGTTTTTTTATTTTTATTTTTTTTATCTGGACCCCTGAGAGCAGGTTTAATTGCGGCGTGCTGATGAGAATGCAATAGCTTAAAATACCATCTCCACAGCAATTACTATGATGTGACAGAGAGAGCGATTTCTCTTGTGGAACAAGGGTTACTTGCCAAGTCTCTGCTTGCTGTGCATCCAAAAAGTGACTAAAGTTGTGGGAGCTATTTTAGTTTATGAAAAACAGAGGTTAAACATCCTTTATTTTTTTTTTGTAAAACTCATAAGGTTTGTTCTAATTCCTATCGAGTGAGTCCAAAACCAACCTTAACAGGATTCAAAACATTTTAAATGTATCCTTAATTCAAAGTCTGTTTTAAACAGTATAGGTACTAAAATTATGCTAAGATATATTGGCCAAAAAAGCAACATCACATTAATTATTCGGTGCATAACATAAACCCAGTAATACGGAAGTCTGTTTCCGCCACTGAATACAAAATAAAAAGGTTGCAAGTTTACATCTCGCAATTTTGACTTTTTTCAAAAAATAGCATGAAGTAAACTTGCAACTGGAAGTTATAAAGTCAGAATTGTGAGGTATAAACTTGCAACTGTGAGAAATTAAGTCAGAAATAGTCAGAATTGTGAGTTTATATCTCATAATTCTGACTTCATAACACAACTTTATATCATGCAATTCTGACTGTATAACTTGCGAATTTATACTTTTGTTCCTCAGAACTGCGAGATGCAAACTTCCAATTGCAAAAAAAGTCTGAATTGTAAAAATAAAAAACTGCAATTACATTTTGTTTTTTATCTAGTGGCTGAAATGGGTTTCCATACAGTAGCACAATCCCAGAATGCTTTGCAACAAGTCCCTTTACCAGTTGGAGCCTATAACCTGAAGGGGTGTGGAGGTTGATATACTCACCTCATATAAGAAAATCTCTGGATGAAAACAAAAGGTGGAAACTATGATAATATTACATTTATTGTGAAACATGCCTCTAGCTTATTTTTTTGCAATAAATAAAAAAATAAAAAATAAAAAATACTTAAAATACTAAGTTGCAATTCACAGCAGTTTCCAGCTGAAATGAGCACTGATGAAAGTAAAACACTAACTTTCCAAACAAATGAAGATTGCAGAGGCAGATTGTTGAGTAATAAAGTCTAATTTACAAGCTTATTTTTAATTACATTTGCATTAAGTATCCTGCTCCATATGTAGATATCTTACTTTTGCTTTTGTTAACACAATCGTTTAGGTTTAGGGTCAGGTTTAGGTCAGGTTAAGAGTATATATTTTGATCCACATTAATTTCACACCTGTCTAGTACAAATATGTCACTTTGTTTTATAATTACTGTGTATATGTTTTTCTTTATTTACCTCAAAAGAATGGAAGTGAAATGTTACAACATGCTCCGTAGGTGAGGCACATTGTAACATGACCATATTACAGCTTAAAATACACTCACCTAAAGGATTATTAGGAACACCATACTAATACTGTGTTTGACCCCCTTTCGCCTTCAGAACTGCCTTAATTCTACGTGGCATTGATTTAACAAGGTGCTGAAAGCATTCTTTAGAAATATTGGCCAATATTGATAGGATAGCATCTTGCAGTTGATGGAGATTTGTGGGATGCACATCCAGGGCACGAAGCTCCCGTTCCACCACATCCCAAAGATGCTCTATTGGGTTGAGATCTGGTGACTGTGGGGGCCATTTTGGTACAGTGAACTCATTGTCATGTTCAAGAAACCAATTTGAAATGATTCGAGCTTTGTGACATGGTGCATTATCCTGCTGGAAGTAGCCATCAGAGGATGGGTACATGGTGGTCATAAAGGGATGGACATGGTCAGAAACACTGTTCAGGTAGGCCGTGGCATTTAAACGATGCCCAATTGGTACTAAAGGGCCTAAAGTGTGCCAAGAAAACATCCCCCACACCATTACACCACCACCACCGGCCTGCACAGTGGTAACAAGGCATGATGGATCCATGTTCTCATTCTGTTTACGCCAAATTCTGACTCTACCATCTGAATGTCTCAACAAAAATCGAGAGTCATCAGACCAGGCAACATTTTTCCAGTCTTCAATTGTCCAATTTTGGTGAGCTCGTGCAAATTGTAGCCCCTTTTTCCTATTTGTAGTGGAGATGAGTGGTACCCGGTGGGGTCTTCTGCTGTTGTAGCCCATCCGCCTCAAGGTTGTGTGTGTTGTGGCTTCACCAAATGCTTTGCTGCATACCTCGGTTGTAACGAGTGGTTATTTCGGTCAAAGTTGCTCTTCTATCAGCTTGAATCAGTCGGCCCATTCTCTTCTGACCTCTAGCATCAACAAGGCATTTCCGCCCACAGGACTGCCGCATACTGGATGTTTTTCCCTTTTCACACCATTCTTTGTAAACCCTAGAAATGGTTGTGCGTGAAAATCCCAGTAACTGAGCAGATTGTGAAATACTCAGACCAGCCCGTCTGGCACCAACAACTATGCCACGCTCAAAATTGCTTAAATCACCTTTCTTTCCCATTCTGACATTCAGTTTGGAGTTCAGGAGATTGTCTTGACCAGGACCACACCCCTAAATGCATTGAAGCAACTGCCATGTGATTGGTTGATTAGATAATTGCATTAATGAGAAATTGAACAGGTGTTCCTAATAATCCTTTAGGTGAGTGTGTGTATATATATATATATATATATGTAAATTGCTTATGTAATCATCACATTGTTAGCTTAGCAAAATGCTAACATATTCCCTGCGGAGACAGGTGATTTGGTCATATTTTCTCATCTTTCACCAGCTGGTTGGTTTAGCTGTGCTCCCAGTCTGGTCAACCTAACATTTAGCTTGTTGCAACATTGGCTCATTGGAAAAACATGCCTCTAAATACATTTCTGCAAAATTGAAAAAAAACGTACCTATAAATATGATTCGGTGCAGTTTCCAATTGAAATAAACATTTCGGGCAGTACAACTATTTAATTAAACTATTTTAATTAATAAAGCTTAATTTTTGCACAATTACTACTTGAGGAATATCATGTTATGAATTCAAAACTATTGAATTCATAACATGATGGTGTGACATTTGAAAACTGATACTTTTGAATGTTAGCATCACATATCCAGCTTCATATGAGTTTTTATATTCAGTAGGTTTGTTCGTTAGCTCATGCAGTATGGAGTTCGAGTTGAGAGGTGAAAAGCTTGGGTATGAATCACACGAAACTACGATTTCACAAAACACTTCTAACCTGTATATAAGGAAGTTGAAATGGCATGATTGAATCCGTGTATCATTCTTCAACTGCACGTTTTTATAAAGTTTTACAATTTTTTTGACTTAATTTTGAAAGTTGAAAAGTGAATTACTGATGTTATCATGAAAATGAATTACTCTGCCCTGGTACAAGTTATGTCGAGCTATTCATTAGTCTGTTAGCTTGATGAAAAAAGATTAAATGTAGTTGCAATAAATGCATGAATCCGTACACCTGCAGCAGCAGAGGACTATTATTCTGCTGCGTGAAAACTGAGGAAGAACAGATGATGGCATGGTTTGATATTTGGCTGACCAATCAGCAGAAAGAAGTGTTTAATTCCTGCTCAATTGTAGAAATAAAATATTCAAGCTCTTTATGTATTTTCCTATCCTTGAACAAATAACGAAAATTTAAGCTGAATTTGTGTTTTTTGTTTTTTTGGAGAAAAAAGCCATTTTCTCTTTTTTCTACTTTCAATATTAAATCGAAAAACAAATAAACAAATGATACACGGATTTGGTTGCATCAACAAATTTGTTTTTATTCCATTTTGGCATTTGATAACAGTATCGGGTAGATTTAGGGTTAGGTTTGGTGGAGAGGATATTTTCAACACCATAGAGCATTAACTTCTAGAGACACTCCCTTCTAATGAGCCTGGGTTGGCTTGTTTTACCTGTCCAACAAAGACCAGCCCACCATCTTAGGCTGATTATTGATTATTATTGATTCTTGTCAGTAGAGTTGAGATCCGCTGAGGATTGCTCAATTTATTTGTGTAGCGCATATGAGTGACTAATAAAGTAAGTTGCAGCCTACTTTGTATATTTTAAATCAGCCAAATCAGCTTCTGTTTTTGTTAGTTTGGTCTGCTTTCTTCTGTTTGCCTTTAAATGCATATGCTTGTGTAGACAGCAGATATCAGCAGCATGCTTCAGGGTTTGTGTATATATGTGTGCATGTGTCTTGTGGAGGCTGGAGCCATTCCTTCACTCATGAAAATAAATGATGCTGATGAGAAAGAGAGGCTAGAGGGGGGTGGTAGGACCTGGTGGGCTCCAGTATTTGTCTCCTTCCTGTCAGCTTCCTGTGAAGAATGCTGCTCTGTGCTGTCAGTACGACACGCCTGGTTTGCATTAAGATGCATGATACCAACCACACACACACACACACACACACACACACACACACACACACACACAAACTGTCCCCCTTAGCTGAGCTGACAGACCAGGATGTTGAGCGTCAGACCCACGGCTCACGCTCTCCATCAGTATTCAGAGGGTGCCGCTGTAACCAAACACTTTCCCTATCCTCTGTGGTTTCAGCGCAATATATGAATTCTCTTCCTGTCCATGTCTCCCTCTCCCTTTGCTACTTAGCAGCTCTGCTAAGCAACATGTGCTCTTTGTTGAGCTTGACACTCACCGCAGTGCATCCCAAAACAGAGAGAACCAGAGACAACATCCCCTCCATCAAACTTTAATCCACCATCCAGCAAGAAAGGATAAATAAGAGAGGCCATTCCCTCTATTACAGACAAACGGACAGACAGATAGATATTAGTGAAAATATTAGATAGAAAGATAGATAGATAGATAGATAGAGAGAGAGAGAGAGAGAGAGAGAGAGACAGACAGACAGATAGATAGATAGATAGATAGATAGATAGATTTGCTGTACATTTGCTGTAACAAATAGCTACATTTCACCAGTTGTAATCAAAATAACGCCGTACAATTTAACAGTCCATGAAGATCAGTGTTTTGACTGCACTCTACTGTGAATCTCAGCGGGCAAAAACGGCAAGCAATTTCACTGTTTTTGACATTAATTTCTCCCTTTCGTAGGTTTAGCCTTTTTTTTCATCCAGAGTAATGTAATGATTTTAATTTTTAATTTTTTTGCAGAAGCAGTGTTGTAAAATACCTTTGTTTAATAACTTTGAAAAGGGTTAACAAGAGTAAAAATGCCCTTGAAAGGCACAGAAAGGCCAGTGATCAGCATATTTCAGGTGTTGATGCTGTCAGAAGTGACCGTCAGTGCAGGATATCAGAGCTGGCACTGCTTCATGAACCCTGAGAGATGCTGAACATATGCTGGAGAAGCACACAGAGCTGACTGGCACCTGCACTTCTGTAAATAATGCTTTCAGGTAAATGACACGTTTCCCACTGCATCTAACAAGATTTCACTCTGTCTTTGTCAATGTTTCTCTGTTTATTATCTTCTCAGCTGTAATCATACGGCCTTCTGCATCCTCCTGTCTTCAATTTGTTTTTGTAATTCCTCCCTTATTGTCCTCAAGCTGTCTCTTAAGCTCAGAAAATCTTATTCAGTTCTTGAAGAACTGAAGTCTTTTCTACCAGTCACATTGAATCACCATCATGGACACTCACTGCTGTGACTCTGCAGAGCTTCATAATCCTGTAGGGTCCGTGTATCTTTTAGTCATTTGATTTTTTGTTTAATATTGAAAGTAGAAAAATGAGAAATGGCTCCTTTTTCGTTTTTTTATGTTTTGCAAAAAACGAAAAACAAAAATTCGGCCTTTTTTAGTTTTTCGTTCAGGTTTTGGTTTGTTTGGTTTTTCTGTTAGTTTTGTATTTCTACACGTGGGCGGGAATTAAACGCCCCTTTCTGCTGATTGGTCAGACAAAAAAAAAAAGATCAAAAGGTGCTGTCATCAGTTCTTCCATAGTTCTGCGCTGCACAGTCGCATTTTATTGCAATTACATTTAATCTTTTTCTCATCAAACAACCAGACAAATGAATGGCTCAACACAACCCGTTCTGTGGCAGGGCCTAGACAGGGCTTTCTCCTGTGTAGATATAAATTCTATGCTTTGCATCAGCTGGGCATGCCAGGCTATAGCCTACCCTGGTCCCCCAGTAAATTTGTTTGTTTAATTAAGTAATTAATTAATTATTATTATTATTATATTATTATAAATTTTATTATTTATTTCAAAAAAAATATTTTAAACACTAATACAAAATGGAAAGAATAATGCTTTGACTTGGGTATATACAGAGTATATACAGAGTAGATTACTTACAAATTGTAATCCGTTACTGATTTCAAATTCATACTTTGTTGTTTATTTAAATAAAAAGTCCCAAAATGTACAGAACATTAAAAAATCTATCACATAATATAAATAAGTTGTCAGTGAATAAAAATATGTGAATAACTCGATTTTGACCAAAATGTCAGATAGAACCTTATAATTCCAAGGGGGCGACATATCTTGTACCATCATTTTAAATTAAAATAAATCATGCACTTACTAAAAAAAATATGAAATGTTTTATGTTTACCTTCATTTTTTGTGCCATATGACCATTCACCGATGTCAGAGAACCATGATCATGCAAATGTGATACTTAATTATTACAATATTTATTTTAAAATCTCAGGGGTACTTAAAGGATCACTGATTATGATTTCACTTTTTTAACTTTAGTGTGTAATGTTGATGTTTGAGCATAAAAAAACGATACTCAAGTTTAACGCAAGGGAGATATTGTCTTTTACAAAATTGCTGATTGACCACTGCAAATAATGTCTGCAAATAAGAAATAATGAAAATTTGTGCATTTTAATGAGTTTGAAAGACAAAAGCCTTTCATTAATACATAATAATACATGGTTAACCTACTGAGTGATAAATTAAATAAAAATGAATGTGTTCATCAGTAGTTGATTTAATGTTGAAACACTTCTTAAACCTGAAATTATTTCTGTGGACCCATTGGTCAAATGCTGTGTAGCCACCGGACTAATGACTGATAACTGTGTGAATGTCCACAAACTGGAAGACTTTCTGAGTGTATATAAGTGGCAGACTATTTAAGAAAGGAACATTTAAAAGATAAAAAAGAGGAATTAGAGAGAATCAGTAAATGATGAATAATTAATTTCTATTGTGTGAATATGTAATCATGTAATCTATAAAAGAGTAACTGTAGTCTGATTTAGTCTGACACTTGTGTGTGGCACGAGCTCCTGTGCACTTGCACACAGGAATGCAACACAAGATTTACATAAATTTAATTACTTGCCATTTCGGTTTGTTTCTCACCAAACCTTACTGTTACCTTCAGAACGTTTGGAATATAGCCTATTATATAGTCACCGTCTCGGTCTCCTTGAACAGCGTATACCACAAACATGAACCACACAGCGAGTAGGCTGTAACAGACACGCCAGGTTCCATCACCAACCAATCACAGCGTACTCCCTCACCTGAGTACTAATCACTCCCACCTGCTCCTCATCCACCGGCAATCATCACTCCCCAGAAAAACCACACATACGCACCCAGTCAGCATCTGGTCTCGTTTGCAACAAGGTCTAACCTGCATGCTTACTCTAAGGACTAACCTATCTCTCTGCTTACCTCTCTCCAGCGATCTCCAGTATCTCCAAGTCTCCATCGTGTGCGTGTGTGTGTCCACTACCTCCAGCGTCTTGTGTTCTCCACCAACGGATCCGATCATCACCACTACCTCCAGCACCATTACTTCACTGTGCACTACCTGCTCCTCTGCTTGTGCCTCAATAAACCGTGTTCTCCTGTTATAACAGCCTCCTGTCCTTGCTTACCGTCACAGAAGACCGGACCCAGACCGATCGGCACAAGCATGAGCCTCACGGACCCCTTCTAGGACCTTGTTGACACTTTGCGTTGCACCCTCACTACTCTTCCGGCATCCCCATCACCTGCGAGCACTTCCGCTGACAACACCAACACTTCCTCATCTGCTGTGCACGCCAGTCCCATGGCCTAGCCGGTGCCCTTCTCTGGTTCGGCGGAGGATTGCAGCGGATTCCTGCTCCAATGCTCGCTGGTCCTGGAGATGCAACTGCACTCATACCCCACTGAACGATCAAATGTGGCCTTCCTGATATCTCAACTCCAAGGTAAAGCGCTTCAGTGGGCCGATTCTATTTGGACACAAAATAATCCTGTTATCCAGTCTTATTCTAGCTTCATCTGAGAAGTTTTTGGCAGACCCGCATGGGATTCTTCTATTGGTGAGAAGCTTTATAATTTAAAACAAGGAAAAATGTCAGTCAATGAATATGCTCTTAAGTTCAGGACTCTTGCTGCCACTAGCGGATGGAATGAGCAAGCCTTGCTGACCACCTACCATCAGGGATTGGAACCTCGAGAGCGGTTGCATCTCGCTGCATACGAGGATACCATCAGGCTCGAACGCTTCATTCAACTCTCCATCAGAATCTCTGCCTCTACTGTGCATCTCCTGGGCATATCATCTCCGTATGCCCCGTCCGCCCTCCTCGTCCCATGGTGAGTGCCATTCTCCCTTCGAAGTATCAAATGAAACCACTCACCACTATAGTGACACTTACTGCCGCTGACATCTCTCTTCCTCCTCGATTCTGGGTCAGCTGGCAACTTCATCTCTGGTGCCCTCTGCCATCAGCTCAACCTCACTACCACGGCAACGCTGTCAGCCTACCAGCTCCATATAATAACCGGCAAACTATTGAGTCGAAGATGTATTCGTCACCGTGTTGGCCCCATCACCCTCCAAACCGGGCAACTTCATAAGGAGGAGATCCATCTGCTGGTTCTGGAGGAATCCACCGCTGACATTATCCTAGGGCGCCCGTGGTTGGAGAAGCACAACCCAGTTATCTCGTGGAAGATGGGCGAAGTCCTGAAATGGGGCGAATCCTGTTTCCAGGGCTGTCTCACTGGATTCCCTGTTCCAGCCAAACTCTCCCCAGAACCTCTACCCGTCTGTACCACATCCATCGAGAGCCCTGTTGAAAAACAATCTATTAACATTCCACCCTGTTACGCCCCCTTCAGTGACATGTTCTGCCACCAAACGGGCCTCCAAGCTACCTCCACACTGGCCATGGGATTGTGCCATCGATCTGCTTCCGGGTGAGCCAGTGCCTAAAGGAAGGATCTATCCCCTTTCCATCCCGGAAGAGAAGGCCATGGAGGACTACATCAAGGAGGCGCTGGCGCAAGGTTACATCCGTCCATCTATCTCCCCTGCTGCTTCAAGCTTTTTCTTCGTGGAAAAGAAGGACGGAGGCTTGCGGCCCTGCATTGATTACCGTGCCCTCAACAATATCACAGTCAAATTCCGCTATCCTCTTCCTCTCGTCCCAGCTGCCCTGGAACATCTCCGTGGTACCACTGTCTTCACCAAGTTGGATCTCCGCAGCGCTTACAACCTCATCCGGATACGTGAGGGGGACGAGTGGAAGACAGCTTTTGTCACCCCTACTGGCCACTATGAATACCTGGTGATGCCGTATGGACTAGTCAGCGCCCCCTCTGTATTCCAGGAATGCTCCTTCCATCAGCCCTCAGTGCAGTTCCTTGGGTATAACATCGACAGTAGTGGCATCCGGATGGACGAGGGGAAGGTGGACGCTGTCAGGAACTGGCTCACTCCTACCACCATCAAAGAACTCCAACGATTCCTCGGCTTTGCTAATTTCTACCGTGGATTCATCCAAAACTACAGCTCCATCACCAACCCACTTACCAGTCTCCTCTGTAATAAGCCCAAGTCTCTGTCCTGGACCCCTGCCGCCACGGAAGCTTTCAACTCTCTCAAAGAGGCTTTCACTACTGCTCCACTCCTGGTACATCCTGACCCCAATCGGCCCTTCATCGTCGAAGTCGACGCTTCCACCACCGGAGTAGGAGCGGTCCTGTCCCAGCAGCAGGGGAATCCCAGCCGCCTTCATCCATGCGCCTTCTTTTCTCGTAAGCTCAACCCAGCGGAGGTCAACTACGACATCGGTAACCGAGAGCTACTGGCCATCAAATTGGCACTGGAGGAGTGGAGGCATTGGCTGGAGGGAGCCAAACACCCTTTCCTAGTTCTCACGGACCATAAAAATCTCGAGTATCTACGCATGGCTAAGAGGCTAAATCCAAGGCAGGCCCGCTGGGCGCTATTCTTCACCCGCTTCAACTTCTCCATCTCGTATCGACCAGGGGCCAAAAACATCAAGGCCGACACTCTGTCCCAGTGTCACACCCCTGAGGAAAGCCTGGAAGAACCCGAAACAATACTTCCTGATAAGGTAATCGTCAGTCCTATCACCTGGTCGACCGAGGCCCTGCCCTCCTCCAATCCCTCCACCAACACTACGCCGGGTTGCCCCCCAGGACGGCAATACATCCCCAGGACACGGCGCACTCCACTCATCCACTCTGCACATACTTCTCTTGGCACTGGCCACCCGGGGGTCAATGAAACCCTCTCGCTGCTGAGGGAATGCTTCTGGTGGCCCAATATGGCATCGGACATCAGAAGGTATGTGCACGGATGTAAAGACTGCGCCATCTCAAAGAGTCCATGCCACCTACCATCAGGCGAGCTCCTCCCTCTGCCCGTCCCGAACCGCCCGTGGTCACACCTAGGGGTGGACTTCATTACAGATCTGCCTCCCTCTGATAACAACACATATATCCTTGTTATAGTTGACCGGTTCTCTAAATCATGTCGTCTTCTCCCCCTGAAAGGTCTACCCACGGCCATGGAAACGGCCGAGTTAATGTTCAACCACGTCTTCAGATACTTTGGCATTCCTGAAGACATCGTCTCCGACAGAGGCCCCCAGTTCATCTCCCGGGTTTGGAGGGCCTTCCACTCACTCCTAGGTGTGGCCGTCAGCCTGTCCTCTGGTTACCATCCCCAATCCAACGGGCAGACGGAGAGGAAGATACAGGAGATCGGCCGCTTCCTGCGTACCTTCTGCCATGGCCACCAGGACTCTTGGAACCAGTTCCTAGGGTGGGCCGAGTACGCACAGAATTCTCTACGACAGCCTTCCACTGGACTCACTCCATTCCAGTGCGTGCTCAGCTACCAACCACCACTCTTCCCATTGTCAGGAGAACCCTCGGACGTTCCATCGGTCGACTACTGGTTCCGAGAGAGCGAGAGGGTCTGGGACGTGGCCCACCACCAACTGCAATGGGCCCTACATAGGCGCAGGATGACACCCGTGACATCCGCCTGCGCCTACCATGCCGCAAGTTGAGTCCCAGGTTCATTGGCCCATTCACCAACACCGAGCAGATCAATCCGGTCACCTACAAACTCCACCTGCCACCTGAGTACTGGATCCACCCCACTTTCCATGTCTCACTCCTCAAACCTTACCATCCTTCTGTTTCTCCCTCCACAGAGCCTGCCGTAGCCCCCCTACCTCTCCTCCTTGACGATGGAGCTGCCTACAAGGTTCATGACATCCTGGACTCCCGGCGGCGTGGTGGACAACTTGAGTATCTAGTGGACTGGGAAGGATACGGTCCAGAGGAACACTCATGGGTCCCACGCAACGACATCCTGGATCCAAACCTACTAGACACCTTCCACTCCAATCACCCCGAAAGACCGGCTCCACGAGGAAGAGGACGTCCACCACGTCGTCGGGGTCCTCGGCCCTCAGGAGTGGGCCGTGGGGAGGGGGTACTGTTACAGACATGCCAGGTTCCATCACCAACCAATCACAGCGCACTCCCTCACCGGAGTACTAATCACTCCCACCTGCTCCTCATGCACCGGCAATCATCACTCCCCATAAAAACCACACACACGCACCCAGTCAGCGTCCGGTCTCGTTTGCAACAAGGTCTAACCTGCATGCTTACTCTAAGGACTAACCTATCTCTCTGCTTACCTCTCTCCAGCAATCTCCAGTATCTCCAAGTTTCCATCGTGTGCGTGTGTGTGTCCACTACCTCCAGCGTCTTGTGTTCTCCACCAACGGATCCGATCATCACCACTACCTCCAGCACCATTACCTCACTGTGCACTACCTGCTCCTCTGCTTGTGCCTCAATAAACCGTGTTCTCCTGTTATTACAGCCTCCTGTCCTTTCTTACCGTAACATAGGCTGCTTGACTCGCCTATTTTTAAAAGTCTACATTAAGGTTATTTGATGTTAAATGCATTATTTAAGTCACTTTAGAATAAATCACAGTATATATCATGATAAAAAGTGACTTTACAGTTTGGAAAATATGGTAGGCTACAGCAACCGCCCTGCACCCCCAGCAGCAGCAGCAGCAGCAGCAGCAGAGGACTAGTATTCTGCTGCGCTGAACTGCAGAAGGACTGATGACTGTTTGATCTTTTTTTTTTGTCTGACCAATCAGCAGAAAGGGGGTTTAATTCCCGCCCATGTGTAGAAATCAAATATTCAAGCTGTTTATTCATTTTTCTACCCCTGAACGAAAAACTAAAATTAAGCCAAATTCTTGTTTTTCGTTTTTTGCAAAAAATTAAAAAACAAAAAAGGAGTTGTTTCTCATTTTTCTACTTTAAATATTAAACAAAAAAATCAAATGACCAAAAGATCCACAGGTGTCATGAGAAATCGAGTCCCCCGGGGACCCCTGGTGATCCCATTGGCTCAACGGACTTTTAATGTGTATTATTTTTAGCACCTGATTACAATTCTTGCAAAAACGCGCTTTGATTTATGTCGTTTGAACTTCGTTATTATGACTATTAATGTCTTTTAAATTGCATGTTTCATATTTTAGTTTATAACCGTAGCTATAGGTTGTGAAATCAAACATTTCTCATTTTTATTTATTTTTTTTTTTTTACAGATTGCAATCTGTATGTTGCTTTTACAAAATTATTTTAGCTTGAAAAAACAAGCTACCGCAGCTCCGATTAGCCATACAACAAGCTATAGCGACAACTTTTGATCAGGCATTTAAAACAGCTACTATCTTGGTCATAAGCGGACCAAATTTCGAAGGGGGACTCGATTACTCATGACACCGTCATGGTCTGGTTCCTGTGGTCTTGTCCCGATGGCTGTCTAGGTGACGAGGACTTTGGAGGGGATGTGTCTCTGCGGCTCATTTAATTGTCCTGTTCTCTGCTGACATTCAAGGCTGTCGAGGGCATCTCTAGGTGGTGATCCACCATTTGATTTGGAAACAGACTGGTTCTGGTGGCTACGGTGACCTTAGAATAAGAATGATGCAGTCTAATATTAACATAGATGCCACTGAGAACGATAAAGCACATTTTAATTGTAGTAAACACTCTTAAACTTTTACACATAATACCTTAAGTCTTAGTGTTGAAAGTACACACACACACACACACACACACACACACACACACACACATACACATACACACACACTATGTAGTTGCAGTGGAGCAGTCTGGTCACACTGCAGTATTTGGAGTCTTGGAAGAGGGGACTGGAGAATTAATGTACAATTTATCTCGAGAAATGAAATGATGGCTTTTAAATCATTTAAAATGTAATACCAGTTAATTAAATTTGTGACAAAACAGAAGTTGCAACCAATGTTTTTTTTTTTTTTTTTTTTTTTTTTGGCACAAAAAAATCGCAATCCACCGCACAACACAGGGAACTTTGATATTGACTTTTCATTAGTTTCAAGGATTTGTAACAGAACATGCACATTTCATATTATAAGCATACCTGTCAACATTTGGGTCCCAAAATACGGGAGACGGGGGTGGGGCAAAAGTATCAATTATTATTATTATTATTATTATTATTATTGTTATATTCATTTATTATTTTAACTTAAACAATTATTATCAAACAATTATTTAAACTGTGTGTTTTCTGCGTATATAGAAGGGTCGTTTTTGGCTTTGGACTAAAATAAAAAATAGGAGGGCTTATTGAAAAATGCTAATTCATGATTTAACAAAGCCTAAATATTCATTTTTCGTCAGAAACACGACTTATAAAACACTTAAATATCCACTCAAAACATCGGATATGCTGTATGTTTTTGTCGATAAATTTTGTATATAAATTATATTTATTTTTTGGTATTTTGTTTGATTTTGTACTTGACAAGATGGCGCTGTTTCTCCCGCAAAGTCACTCAGGCTCGTGCACGTGCAGAATGATCTCAGTGTTGGCTGGATTAGTTTTTATTAGTTTAGTCAACATTACCACAGCTATTTGAAAATAACCGTTCATTCAAAGTATTTCGAATATGTTTTTGTAGACTTAATATAATATTTCCTCTCAACTAAGCCCAAGCAATAAAATTAGCTCAACTTAAATAATTTTGCTCTTCCAACATTTTGTTAATTGGATTTTTTACAGTGCAGGTTTGGAACAACAGGGGTCTGAGTAAATGATGACAGACTTTTCATTTTTGGGCGATCCATCCCTTCAGATAATCTTCCTAACTTGATGGGGCTGAATCCATACAGCATACTGCTGATTCCTGAAGTGTCATGTCTATTCTTAGTGGTGCTGGTTTTCAGTCTTGAGGATCCTAAAGTGTTCTGACATTGTTTCTACCACTCTAAATGCAATTGTTACGGCTGTAAGGAGAGCTGTGCTCTGGGGACGGAGGAAAACGCAACTGTAATTAAACATCTGAATAGCATTTACTCACCTGCGCTCAGTGGATTTAGATTCCTTTGTTCCATCAAGAAGAACTAGAAGTGATTGAAAAAATTATATTGCCAAAACAAATTTTTTGCAATGCGTTGTCTCTTATGGGAGAAATAGCTGTGACCACGTACCGTGCTATAGAAAATTCAAATCCTACATAACTCATTAACCTATTTCACCTTCAGTATGTATTGTGTTATTGTGCAAATCTATTCATTGTCAGTGAGCGCTCTAACTTCCTCCAGATGGCCCGACTGCAATTGATGCGGGTTGATTATTCCCATAACTTGCTGGTCCTGATTTGCAATATGCATGAATTCATATTTATGTTAATGCCCTTCGAGCCCATAAGCTCTGCGGTTCAATATGTGCAGGATTCCATGGAAAAGTTCAGCATATTTTACTGAGCATTTATCCCAGCATTCACTCCGCTCATTACTGATTCTGACACGCTTCGGTCAAGGTAATATTCAACATAGCGGCTCATGGTGCATTCAGACCACAAACTGGTGGTGGGATTGAGCTCAGCATTTGAAGTGATCAGGATGGGGCTGTCGGATGGACGTGAACAGTCTTCTTAACGGGTGCTGAGTGATTAATGCTTCACTTCTACTGAAATGAAGCCTCTCAGCATGTGAGCTGATAAGAGCCAAGTCAAGGTTAAGATTCAATCTAGATGTGCACTTCAGTCTTCAACATGTGCATCTACCTACAGACTATCAGCAATGCTCAGGTAGTGTGTCACACAAACATGTAGTATGGATCTTGGAATCTCATCAACAGTTTTACTAACAAAAATGTTTATAATTATTGAATGTGTTTTTTCCCAATCTCAGATTCAAAATATCCACAACATAAATGTAATATTACAACTTAAATTTGCACAGAGAATGAATTCACAGTATATGCATCTGATGCTGCTGTAATGATATAATGCAACATCCTACAAAATGAATGTCAAAACACAGTAACTGAAAATCAGTCAACACTTATAAAGTGAAAGTGATGTGACATACAGCCAAATATGGAGACCCATAATCAGAATTCGGGCTCTGCATTTAACCCATCCAAAGTGCACACACACAGCAGTGAACACACACACACACTGTGAACACACACTTTGAGCAGTGGACAGCCATTTATGCTGCGGCACCCGGGGAGCAGTTGGGGGTTCGGTGCCTTGCTCAAGGGCACCTCAGTCGTGGTTCCTCTTCAGGAACTCGAGCTGCGTCGGAGACGCTTTGGGGAACGCCCTCAGCATGAACCGCTCTGAATCACGTGTGTAATCAGTCCAATGGATGGGTGAGACATCATAGGCGGGTGACGTCAGAGACCAGGAAGCTTAAAAGCACGTGTGGCGAAGCCGGCATTAGCCTTCTGTCTTCAGCAAGCGCTCTGTGTGTGTCAGTTGCTATCTGTTTGTGAGTCTTATTTAGTGTTGTTTGTCCACTGATAAGCTCCATTTGTCAAAGCTTCAATCAAGAGAAGTCTTGGGCGAGAGCAGGCAGCATTCAGGCTGTGTGTTTTCCCTGCACACAAAGAAAAAGGGTAGGGACATACGCAGTTTGTGTGTTGTCTGCTTGAGAATGAAGCGCGCAGAATAAGCTCTCGAGAGAGTTGACGGCTGTGATGCGAGCATTTTGCTTCACTCTCAGAAGGCTCTCTCCACCCGTGTTCACTAGATCTAGAGCTCGTTCTCGAGGCTTGGAAGCCCGCGCTGCGGTTTCTTCCCCCTCTAATGCGAAGCTCGCTGCAGCATTCATCTTTCTCTGAGGAGATTGATGTTGTTTGTGTGACTGAGTGCCAAATTTTTGAGTTTTAGTTTGATGTTAGCTGGATCAGAGCGGTTGGCGGTTCGGCATCGAGATGTCATTCTTGCTCACATGAAAGAGCTGGGGTTAAGACTTAACGCCAAGAAAAGTGTGCATTCTCCAGTACAGAGAACCACTTATCTGGGTGTGGTGTGGGATTGGACCATGATGCAGGCACGTATGTCACCTGCTCCGATCGAGTCGATCCTCACTGCAGTCACGAGAGTGAGAGAATGCCGGTCACTCACTGTCAAGCAGTCTCGGAGATTGCTGGGTCTGATGGCAGCTGCATCCAACGTGAATACTATTGGCCTGCTGTACATAAGATCCCTACAGTGGTGGCTCAAGACCAAGGGGTTCTCCCCGAGGGGAAACCCGCTTCACATGCTAAAGGTCACGCGGCGGTGCCTACGTGCCTTGGACATGTAGAGAAAGCTTCGGTTCTTGTCTCAGGGCCCGATGCTGGGAGCTCCTTGTCGCCACGTGAGGCTAGCGACGGACGCGTCCCTCACCGGCTGGGGTACGGTCATGAGTGGCCACCCTGCCCACGGTCTGTGGAGTGGTCGCCATGTGACATGGCATATAAACTGCCTGGAGATGCTGGCCGTGCTTCGAGCTCCCGGACCTGAGAGATCACCATGTGTTGGTGCGCACCGACAACACAGCGCTTGCTTCATCCACTTGAGGCTAATGCCGGCTTCGCCGCACGTGCTTTTAAGCTTCCTGGTCTCTGACGTCACCCGCCTATGACGTCTCGTCCATCCATTGGACTGATTACACACGTGATTCAGAGCGGTTCACGCTGAGGGCATTCCCCAAAGCGTCTCCAACGCAGCGTCTCATTCCTTCAAGGAACCATGGTTACATGTGTAACCTGAGATGTTTTGTTGGCCCGAGACTCGAACCCACAACCTTAGGGTTAGGAGTCAAACTCTCTAACCATTAGGCCATGACTTCCCCCTAAAGAATAGTTCACCTACAAATGAAAATGACCCTCAAGACTTCCTTGGCATATATGCCTTATCCTCTTTCAGATGAACACAACCTGAGTTATATTAAATAATATCCTGTCTCTTTCCAGCTTTGTAATTGGCAGTTTAATTTGAGTTTACATTTACATTAACATTTATTCATTTAGCAGATGCTTTTATCCAAAGCGACTTACAATTTGGGGAATATATTAAGTGATTCATTAGAGGCAAATAGACACAGGAAGTTTCAGGCATTGTTCAAATAAGTACAAGCTAGACTGGGGATTAATAAAAATAGGAGCTAAGGTTTGTTGTTGTTGTTGTTTAGGATTAAGTCAGATAGTGAAGAAAGAGGTGAGTTTTCAGGTGTCGCTTCAAAATTGTCAGGGATTCAGCATTCTAGATAGGGGTGGGAAGATCATTCCACCAGCCAGGAATGGTGAACAAGAATGTTCTGGAATGTGATTTTGAGCCTCTCTGTGATGGTACCAAGTGGCGTCGCTCACTAGCAGATCTCAGACCTCTGGAGGGGATGTAGATTCATAATAGTTTGTGGAAGTAGGCAGGTGCTGAGCCTGAGGCTGTTCTGAATGCAAGCATCAATGTCTTGAACTTGATGGGAGCCGCAACCAGTAGCCAGTGCAAGGAGATAAAGAGAGGTGTAACATGGGCTCTTTAGGGCTCATTGAAGACCAGACGTGCCGCTGCATTCTAAATTATTTGTAAAGGTTTGATTGTGCTTGATGGAAGTCCAGCCAGAAGAGCATTGCAGTAGTCCAGCCTAGAAATGACAAGGACCTGGACAAGAAGGTGTGCAGCATACTCTGTTTGGAAGGGCCTGATCTTTCTGATGTTGTGCAATGCAAACCTGCAAGATCAAGCAGTCTTTGCAATGTGGTCTTTGAAGGTCAGCTGGTCATCAAAGATTACACCAACATATCTGACCAAACATGATGGGGTAATTATCGATGAACCTAGCTGGATGGTGAAATCATGCTGTGGAGTTGGAGTAGCAGGGTGGGGTAGTTGCTCAGTCTTTGCGAGGTTGAGCTGTAGGTGATGTTCTTTCATCCATTCCGAGATGTCCACCAGGCAGTTTAATTAATTTGAGCTTTAGAAGATCCAGAAAGTGAACCCATCCATGATAAAAAATAATCCATATCAACTCAAGTGGGTTAATGAATGCCTTCTAAAGATATTTTAAAGTAAAAGGTGGAAGGATAACTTGAGGCCAGAACAGCCTGAACAACACAGTGGAACCCCATACCCCAGCTCTTTTAAAGGCCAAGGCGGAAGGATAACTTATATTTAAAACTATGTAAACTATTATCCTTCCAGCAACTGATGTACATGAAATCATGAGAGAGTCGAGTTATGATGTAGGACACATGAAGGATGATGTAGGTGTAGTGGAAGCTAAGGTGAGAATTTTTACCTCTCTTTGGAGTGAGTTGTGAACAGAAGTTAATAGTTAATTGTTTCAGCTGTACTGTAGATTTGTATATGGATATGGAGTCAATATGGATTACTTTTATGATGGATGGATGTGCTTTTTTGAGTTGCAAAAATGCACCATTCATTGCCATTAAAAATCTGGGAAGAGCCAGGATATTATTTAATATAATTCAGATTGTGTTCATCTGAAAGAAGAAAAGCATATAAAAGATGGCTTGAGGGTGCGTTAATTCAATTTAATTCAGTTCAAGTTTATTTGTATAGCGCTTTTCACGATACAAATCGTTGCAAAGCAGTTTTACAGAAAATTAAGTTTCTACAATATATTTAGTAGCTTATCAGTGGTGCCTATGTCAAATTCATAGATAAAATTCAGTTAATGAGGTAATCAAACAGACAATGAACACCATTGACAACAATGATTATATGTTGCAATCAAACTTGTAGCAAAATTTGGTAGTTTATGTTGTTTCAGGGTTGGCATCATCTCTTCTCAGGTTTTCGGTCATCTCAGATCTTTGTAAGGGCTGGATACAGACTGAAGCTTGTGTAATTCCTAGTTACAGAAACAGAGAAACAAATAGAGACATAATTAGTGTAGCTGTTCCAACCAAGGAAAAATGATTTGTTCAACCCAAGCTAAGAAATAATGTGGATATGATCAGATATAACTGCAGTACAAGATTATGAGATGCATTATTTGAATGTTTGGCTAAAGAGATGTGTCTTTACTCTAGATTTAAACAGAGCTCCCGAACGTTATAAGAAAGGCTATTCCAGAGTTTGGGAGCCAAATACATAAAAGCTCTACCTCCTTTAGTGGACTTTGCTATCCTTGGTACTACCAAATTTCAGAGTTTTGTGACCTTCGGGAGCGTGATGGATTGTAGCATTGTAGTTGACTAGTTAGGTACGCAGGAGCTAAACCATTAAGGGCCTTGTAGGTAAGTAATAATATTTTGTAATAAGATTTTCTGATATGGAACTTAATAGGTAATTAGTGGAGAGACTGTAAAATTGGGGTAATATGATCATATTTTCTTGACCTGGTAAGGACTCTAGCCACTGTATTTTGCACTACCTGTAGCTTGTTTATTGAAGATGCAGGACAACCACCTAGCAGTGCATTACAATAGTCCAGTCTAGAGGTCATGAACGCATGAACTAGCTTTTCTGCATCAGAAACAGGTAACATGTTTTGTAGCTTGGCAATGTTTCTAAGATGGAAGAATGCTGTTTTTGTAACATGGGAAATATGATTTTCAAAAGACAAGTTGCTGTCTAATATAACACCCAGATTTTTGACTGTAGAGGAAGTAACAGTACATCCGTCTAGTTGCAAATTGTAATCCAAGAGATTCTGTGTACTGTTTGCGGTCCAATAAGTAATATCTCTGTGTTATCTGAATTCAATAGGAGAAAATTATTGGTCATCAAATCTTTTACATTTTTTTAACACACACTGTTAGCTTAGATAATTTAGAAGATTAATCTAATCTTGTTGAGATATATAGTTAAGTATCATCAGCAAAACAATGGAAACTAATTCCGTATTTTCTAATAATATTACCAAGGGGCAACATGTGTATTGAAAATAGCAGAGGACCTAGGGCAGATCCTTGTGGCATTCCATACTTTACTGGTGATAATTGAGATGACTCCCTGTTTAACTAAACAAAGTGGTAGCGATCGGACAGGTAGGATCTAAATCATCTTAGAGCCTGCCCTTGGATACCTGTATAGTTCTGTAATTGATCTATGAGTATGTCATGATCTATAGTGTCGAACGCAGCACCAAGATCGAGTAAAACTAGCAATGAGATGCAGCCTTGGTCTGATGCAAGAAGCAAGTCATTTGTAATTTTAACAAGTGCAGTTTCTGTGCTATGATGGGGCCTGAAACCTGACTGAATTTTTTCATAGAGATATTTTTTTGCAGAAAGGAGCACAATTGAGTAGACACAACTTTTTCAAAAATTTTAGACATAACCGGAAGATTTGAAATGGGTCTGTTATTTGCCAGTTCACTAGGATCTAGTTGTGGTTTCTTAATAAGAGGCTTAATGACCACCAGCTTGAATGGTTTTGGGACTTGACCTAAAGATAACAACGAGTTAATAATATTGAGAAGCGGTTCTTCGGCTACAGGTAACAACTCTTTCAGTAATTAAGTGGGTACAGGATCTAATAGGCATGTTGTTAGTTTAGATGCAGTAATAAGTTTATTTAGCTCATTCTGTCCTATATTTGTAAAGCACTGCAGTTTTTCTTTGGGTGTGATGCAGTTTATTCTTTCTTGAGAGAGTGGGTATTACTGTTATACCATGGCACAGTACGTTTTTCTCTAACCTTTTTCAGTTTGATGGGGGCAACAGCTTCTAACGTATTAGAGAAGATAGTGCCCATGTTGCTAGTCATTTTGTCTAGTTCATATGTGTTTATTAGTACAGAGAGCAGGTGAGATAAACTAGGCAGGTTATTTATGAATCTGTCTTTGGTGGCTGGAACAATAGTTCTGCCTGGACGATAATGCGGAGCCATATAGTTATCAGTAATACGCAGAATGCATGATACAAGGAAATGGTCAGTAACATCATCAGGTACGATATCTATATTAGTAAGATCAATTCCATGCGATATAATTAAATCTAGCACATGATTAAAATGATGAGTGGGCCCGGTGACATTTATTAGGTCAGTAAACACAAGTCCTAATGCATCATTTGTATTATCAACGTGAATGTTAAAATCTCCGACAATTAGCGCTTTATCAACAGTGACCAATAGGTCTGAGAGGAAATCTGCAAATTCCTTATCTGATCCAAATACTTTTATTAATAATACATAATTAATTACATATTTCCCCTTTATGGGCCAATTTGCCACAATATGCAGTTTTGTGATTTATTTATTTTTTATTTTTGCTGAATTATTTCATATTACAATAGAATTATTGGCTATTTGATGAATATTAGTTACAGTGCTGGTCGCTGTGTCACTCACAGCATCATCTCTGTCACAAAAACATGAAAACACGTGATGATTTTGTGCCTCATTTTTCATTGGACATGTTATCAGGTGCTGTAATATCTGGATGACACATTGTGAAAGCCCTGTCTCGGACCATCTTGCCTTAGTGTTTTCTCATCAGTAGCTTGTTTTCTCATCATATCAGCTTATTCCCAGAGTATCATGGGATCTTCATGGTGGTTGCTGCTCCCTGAGACTCATTTCTAGCTGTAAGCTACATGATAAATGCAGTAGATTAATCTGACTCTGGGGTGTTTTGTTAACCAGATGATGATAATTTATTATGCCTATAGATTCAGTGTTATAAAATATTAATGCAGATGCAGCTATCTGCACTGATGCACTAATCGATAAAATGTCTTACTTAGGCGAAATAAATGCTCATATGTTGTCAAGATACATACTCATTGAAAGGCATGAAGCTATCAAATCACTATAAAAAAGATGTATACTTAATTAAAAGTTTCATATAATTGCCAGGCTTTTGCTTCATAGCATGTAGATGATCTAACTTCTAACTTTTTAAATACTGATACTTTGATTAATTTCTAAAATATACTAAATGTATGTATGTATGTATGTTCAGGTCCTCAAATCTGGTTGGCTGATAAGAGTGCGATATTAGAATGATATCAGAACTCCAACAGCCATTTCACAGTTTGTAATCGTATCATTCCGCTTGCGGTACTTCTTACAGCGAGTGTCATGGTTGACGCCCAAATCCAGTATCATTTTATAAATATTACGGAATGTAGTTTGAAGATGTTTTCAGGTGAGCATGTACTTGCTTACAGTTCAAATATGCAGTTTGTTATTAAAGATAACATCTATTTGAAAGTTTGTGTCAATGTTTTCGGACATGTGAGCTCCAGATGGTCAGTGGCTGTTCAGCGCTCACCTTAGCCAGATATTCAGGAATTTACAGCTGTCTCTGACGTCTCTGAAGTGGTTACACATGAGATATGATTTATTATGGGTAAATCTAACGGTTGTCTTTGGTCTCATTTATTGATCAGAGCGCTGCCTTTGTACTTTTGACTGAATTTCCTAGCAACTTTTATGATGGCTGTTGTTATTGTTTATTAAATATTATTATTCAATAAATAATATTTAATATAAAAAAATAGTGTTTAATAATAGTGTTTATTGTTGAGAAATGGTGCATGTTTGTGATGGTGATTTTAGTTACATTGTTCCAACATTAGATGGTGACAAGTGTCATTATATTGAGCCTTTAATTGCCTACATAACCTAATAATCACTCAAGCACACGCATAAAGCTTGCCACACCACACCGCAGAAGTAATGATTATGAATGTGTCAGAGAAAAACAGTAAGGAGACTGCATTAACATTTTAATAATTCACTTAAACGAGTGCATTCATTGTTTTCGGTTTAAGAGATGTAGTTGGAGACACTGACACTGACTCGTCATTTTCGCAGTAGTGATGCGACTGTATTCATGTTTCATACTGATTACATAATCTGAGAATATTTGTTTTCCATTTAAATTGGTTCATTTTAAAGTAGACATTTCACTCTCTATAGATATATTTTTAATGTCTGTAAGCCAAAGATATATACAGAGTTTCGCACTCAAGTTCACATACTGAGACGGCAGAAAGTGCATCCTGTTAGCTTTCATTATTTTACAAAAGCACGTTTTGTTGTTATTGTGAGTGCGCACAAATAAATGTAGAGTCTTTATAGATTCAAAAAAAATATTATTCTTATCTGTATGACCAAAAATGAGGAGTATTTTAAAAATTAGTCGACTATTAGGGGACAGCCCTATAATTTTGTCCATGTATTACACACTCGTGCCATCGAACAGTTGTATAAACAAAATATCAAATGAGTAGACGTGAGATATGGCTGTATATCGACACACTGTGATTACCTACAGCACTCAGTCTGTGGCCTCATGCCTATGGCCGAATCACAGCTGTGCAGATATACAGCCATACCTCACGTCTACTTATTTGTTATTGCTTACATATATATATATATATATATATATATATATATATACTCATTTGTAATTTGCTTTGGATAAAAGCATCTGCTAAATGACTAAATGTGTATATATATATATATATATATATATATATTCTATAACATGGAGACTTTTATTTTGACTTTCAACATGGGTGCCACCACTTTGGAGAGGCAAGTAGCACCTGAGCTCATTGTAGCTGTGGATCTGAGCAGTGGCTAGCTAAAGAATGTATTTTGGTAATTTTATGACACTAATGGGGTGCGTTTATACCAGCGACCTGCATTACAGTCACACAGCATTGTATCTGAATCTATGGTTGTTTGACGACCCTTTTGAATGTGTCAGGATAGTTTTTCTGCCGTGTTCACACATGAAGCGGAGGAAGTGAGCCTGACAGTTATGCGGCAGTGTGTCAAAACTGCAGTTGTTTTGTTTCCCATCCAGTTTGTTTTTGTTCAAACTAACTTAAATCACACTGGATACAGTTGCTTAGTGTACTAGAAGAGTTTGTTGAAGCGTCGAGAGGTGCTGTGTATTGTTCATCTTCGCAATCTGCTCTCCGTCAGCAGGGGATCGTGCCCTCGTCTGATCGTGTTGAAGCAGTCAGGATCACAGGGAGGTTAACGATCGCTGAGAGTCAAAGAGTGAAGAAACATTGCCCTGCCATCCACAGGACTTCATTCTGCGTCTCATCCTCAACCAAAGAGTGGTGATACACATTATTTTCTTAATTTGATTCTGAATGCTGGTAAGCAAGTCATTGTTTTTTCTTCTGTGAATATTACAAAGAACTGAACTGTGTACAAGTAAATTTTCCTGCAAGGGAGATTCATATACTTTCTTTTTCTTGCACATGGAGGGACTTTTTGACTCGTGAATTTGTGAATGGACTGGAAATAATCTCTTTCCATTTTTTTGTCCTATTTATGGAAAATTTTTGAATTCTTGAACTGAATCAAAATAACTTTTGGGGTTTTTTGTTGTTTTTTTTTTTTTTTTTACATTTACATTTATCCAAAGCGACTTACAAATGAGAACAATAGAAGCAATCAGACCAGCGAGAGAACAACAACAGTATACAAGTGCCATGACAAGTCTCAGTTAGTCTAGCACAGAACACGTAGCTATGTTTTATTTTTATTTTTTTCAAGAATAGAATAGAGTAGAAAAGAAAAGGTAAGTGCTAGTATTAGTTGGTCAAGTGCTGGCGAAGTGTCTTTAGATGTTTTTTGAAGATGAGTAAAGACTTGAATTGAGATTGGGAGGTCAGTTCACCAATCTCATTTAAAAAAACAAACTGAATTGAACTCTGACGTGAATTTTTGTTGAAGAATCTGAGTGAACAGATTGTTCATGTGAAACTCTTTCCCCTGTGGTTAAAACAAAAGGGACACTGATTGTCATTTTTTGTACAAGACACAACTGAGATGGTTACAGAGTTGTTAATTTACTGTATTTATTTATTTATTATTTCCTTCTCTGTTGATAGCATTCAAAAAAAAAAAAAAAGGAAGGAAGGAAGGAATCATAATTCCGTTAGCTTAAATAAATGTCAAAATATTTAAGTTGAACCTGTTCACACAAATTACTTATACTAAGGAGTGGGGGCGTTTTACCTGTTCTGTTAGATCTGGGGAGGGCGGGTTTTTCAGTCAGTTACATTTATTAAGGCTACATATTACTACTCTAAGGTATTAAAATGAATCCTTTAGGGGTAAGGAACGTACAAAGGTGTCCGTTTGAATGTACTGCCCCTTTGACCCAAGTTTGCAGGTCAAAGTTTGAAGAAAAATAAATAGTTGGAAGGCTTTGATAATTTGGATGTGTAAGAGTAGAACATTACTTTTGAGTTACTTTTTCTCATCTGGGCTGGGATTACTTGTCTGGTTTTGATGGGAAAAGAGTAAGCCTCAGGCTGAAGAAAATTTAAATTCACATCTGTACAGTAGAGGATGCACTAGAATAAAGTTTAACAATCTTCAGCTATTTTCTATTTTTATTTATTTATTTATTTTTTTGGTATGGTTGAATTGGAGAATTTGATCATTGAAGGTCAGCAGAAAATTCAATGGTTGATAAAATGGGATTAAATACAAGGATATTTATCTTATTAACATTTAATTCTTGCAGGTTTGTATCATATTCTGAGTTTGCATTTAACTGTTTTTATTCATTTTGAGGAATAATAAATCTATTTTTGTGCAATTGATATAAGTAAATGCATGTTCACATTTACTCTAGATCTACAGTAGGCATCATGATCACACAGCAGGGCACACAATGCCTAGTGCACTTAATCTTTTTTCTCAACGTCAGTACACAAGAGCTGCCAGTCATTATATGGGAAAAGTGGTGTTACTTATTTTAAAAAAGATATTTTCTTGTAAATTAAAAAGTAATGTGTTACTTTACCCACTATTTCAAAAAGTAATCTGATTACATAACTCAGGTTACTTGTAATGTGTTACCCCCAACACTGATTAGTATGGTATGCAATTATAGTGGCAGGCCTACCGTTGTTCTCTGTTGTAAACCCAGAGTAGCTCAAAAAGGTTGGAAAAATAAACTGCATTCTGGAATCTGATTACTGTCACATCTGGACTTAATGCACGTCACAGTCACAGCTTCATTCCTCTGGAAATACACAAATATCACTGATCACACTCCAAAACACAGACATATGTTCAAAAGCACAGATTCATACCATCCTTCTCATAGAGAAGCCCAGACTCCTCAATCTGAAAAACTGTCCAGTGATTTTTTAGTATTGTTGCAGTGATTGCAGCTCACCCAGTCAGCCACCCACTGCTGTGGAGAGACATGTGTACTGTAAACAGTTCCTCCAGAGAAACGGGTCGTGCAAAACATTTCTCAAGCTGTCTATTTTATTACATTCTCAATTTATATAATCTAATACAGAGGTTTGCTACCTGCTGGGACTCTGGCTCTCACTGGAGCTGTTGCACTGTCAGGTACTATGTGAAGAGCCGAAGAACAAGCCAAAAATAAAATAAACTCCAAACTCCAATGCACCACAAGTCGGTAAAAGTTTTCAATATAACACATCTTTGAATAACTAAACACAAAGAAACGCAATATCATGACCCAAATCAACCCAGATAGATAAATAGATAGATGATTGATTGATTGACTGATTTGATCAAACTGTTAAATTTCTTGTGTATCTCCCAAATACTTTAAGAGAAATCTGCCTGTGGCAAATGGAGTTTGATCTTGTGGATTTATAAATAAATTTACCCTTATTTGAGTTTGCAAGTCCCTTGTCACAGTACTGAGTTTGCTGTAGTCAAGATGTATTACTTTGTTGAAATATTCAAAGCAACCAGGACTGCCCAAGGACTTTGTCTTTGCATCAATACAGCATTTCTTTCACAGTGATGAATGCTTATTGAAAATGGCTGTGTACTTGTAAAAGTCTTGTTTTAAGCCTGAACTTGGACAGACCAGTTTTGTCTTGTGGCATGGAGGCACATTCTCATACAGAACAATTTAATCCTGCTCCTGGAGGGTACACGCCCTATTGAGTCTATCTAAACCTGCCCAAAACACACTTGCCTGGAAATTTCTAGCAAGTGCATATGTAAAAACAAAAGATGGACAATGCATAGTCACTTCCTTCCACTGTAGAAAAGCCAAAACCTCCCAAGTACAGCCACTATCATCTTGTGCCGATTATGTCATTTGGAGCCCGAGTCAGCACAGTAGTGATTCATTTGGAGTCAGAGTCTGTGCAGCAGTGATTAATTTGGGGCCTGAGTTTGCACAGTAATGATTCATTTGGATTCAGAGTCTGTGCAGAAGTGATTCATTTAGAGTCAGAGTCTGCTCAGTGGTGATTATTTTTGGAGCCCGAGTCTGCACAGTAGTGATTCGTTTGGAGCCTGAGTCTGCACAGTAGTGATTCGTTTGAAGCCTGAGTCTGCACATTAGTGATTAATTTGGAGTCAGAGTCTGTGCAGTAGTAATTCATTTGGAGCCTGAGTCTGAGCAGTAGTGATTCATTTGGAGTCAGAGCCTGCGCAGTAGTGATTCATTTGGAGCCTGAGTCTGCGCAGTAGTGATTCATTTGGAGTCTGGAGCCTGAGTCTGCACAGTAGTGATTTGTTTGGGGTCAGAGTCTGTGCAGAAGTGATTCATTTGGAGCCTGAGTCTGTACAGTAGTGATTCATTTGGAGTCAGAGTCTGCACAGTAGTGATTCATTTGTAGTCAGATACTTCACAGTAATGATTCAGCAGTAGTGATTCATTTGGAGTCATAGTCTGCACAGTAATGATTCATCTGGAGCCTGATTCTGCGCAGTAGTGATTCATTTGGAGTCTGGAGCCTGAGTCTGCGCAGAAGTGATTTGTTTGTAGCCTGAGTCTGCGCAGTAGTGATTCATTTGGAGCCTGAGTCAGCGCAGTAGTGATTCATTTGGAGCCTTAGTCTGCACAGTAGTGATTTGTTTGGAGTCAGAGTCTGTGCAGTAGTGATTAAATTGGTGCCCGAGTCTGCGCATTAGTGATTAATTTGGAGTCTGGAGCCTGAGTCTGTGCAGTAGTGATTTGTTTGGAGTCAGAGTCTGTGCAGTAGTGATTCATTTGGTGCCTGAGTCTGCGCATTAGTGATTCATTTGGAGTCAGATTCTGCACAGTAATGATTCATCTGGAGTAAACTTATTGGAAAATTGAACAATTGAACATACATCAGCACAATCTATCTAAAATGACGAAAACTATCTTTGGGAAAAGTTTGAGATGTAATTTGATTTTTTAGTTTGGCTCATGTTCCATTTGTTTACATGGTGAGGGTGGGGTTTATCTTTACTGCAGCCAGACACCGGGGGGCAATTGAAATGTTTTGGTTTCACTTTTCAGGATGTGTGAGACACACCCTTTTTACTGGGTCATGAGCCCCACTGAAATACCACTGTACCCAAGTAATATTAATTATAAATCCTTGTCTGGATTTATAAGGAGATTACTGTACACCAACCTGAGAATCATTTTCTCTGATAATACTTAAGCAATCATGTCCTGTGTGTTTTCCATTAGCGGTTTAGTATTAAAACTAGCAATGCCAGATTGGCGAATGAATCACTGCTTTGATCTAACCAGTCACATGGATTTGTGAACAACCCTGTTAATCAGGTGAAAACTATTTACATCCATTTATATCACAAACACGAGAAAGAAAAAAAAAGTTGTTTCAAAACATGGGAACACTGTTTCTGATGGCAGGCCACTGCCCCAGTGCTAATGAAAAGCTAGAAATGCCCCTGGCTTCTGGTAATCCTGAAGACATTGATCATGAGTGTTTACTTTGTATTGGAACTAAACACTGCAGGATTGGATAGAGGAGGACTGGACACCCATGACATAAAGTGGCTGTGTCTAAAAGCATAGGCAGCTGACTTGCTTTCTTGAAACCCTCTCTGGCAATGACAGGCAATGCAGGCAGAGTTTGCAAACAAAGGCACCTCTTCGAAACTGATTTCAGAAAGACTTATGGGACAGTGTAATACAGGTAAGTTTAATGATATACAACAAAACAGACACTACATGCCCAATACAGTGCATCCGGAAAGTATTCACAGCGCTTCACTTTTTCCACATTTGGTTATGTTACGGCCCTTATTCCAAAATGGATTAAATTAATTATTTTCCTCAAAATTTTACAAACAATACCCCATAATGACAATGTGATTGAGCTCAGGTGCATCATATTTCCACTGATCATCCTTGAGATGTTTCTACAACTTGATTGGAGTCCACCTGTGGTAAATCCAGTTGGACAAGATTTGAAAAAGCACACACCTGTCCATATAAGGTCCCACAGTTAACAGTGCATGTCAGAGCACAAACCAAGCCATGAAGTCCAAGGTATTGTCTGTAGACCTCCAAGACAGGATTGTATCAAGGCACAGGTCTGGGGAAGGGTACAGAAAACATTCTGCTGCTTTGTAGGTTCACAGAAGCATGTAGTCTCTGTTACCCTTAACTGAAGAGGTTTGAAACAACCAGGACTCTTCCTAGAGCTGGCCTCCTGGCCAAACTGAGCAATTGATGTCAATTTGGTTAGATTGGTGACCAAGAACCTGATGGTCACTCTAGTTGAGCTCCATGATCATACGTAGAGACAGGAGAAACCTACAGAAGGACAAACATCACTGCAAAACTCCACCGATCTGGGCTTAATGGCGTTGTGGCCAAACTCAATCCTCTCCTCAGTGAAAACACATGAAAACACACTTGGTATTTGACAGACAATCACCTAAAGGACCTTCAGACTGTGAGAAACAAGATTTCTCATATATTTAACTCAGGTCCTGTCCATTTCTTCTGATCATCCTTGAGATGGTTCTACACCTGCCATGAAGTCCAATACCTTGGACTTCATGGCATTTGAGTCCAGCTGTGTTTGATTATACTGATTGGACTTGATTAGGAAAGCCACACACCTGTCTATATAAGACCTTACAGCTCACAGTGCATGTCAGAGCAAATGAGAATCATGAAGTCAAAGGAACTGCCTGAAGAGCTCAGAGACAGAATTGTGGCAAGGCACAGATCTGGCCATGGTTACAAAAAAAAGAGCACAGTGGCCTTCATAATCCTTAAATGGAAGATGTTTGGGACGACCAGAACCCTTCCTAGAGCTGGCCGTCTGGCCAAACTGTGCTATCGGGGGAGAAGAGCCTTGGTGAGAGAGGTAAAGAAGAACCCAAAGATCAATGTGGCTGAGCTCCAGAGATGCAGTCGGGAGATAGGAGAAAGTTGTAGAAAGTCAACCATCACTGCAGCCCTCCACCAGTCAGGGCTTTATGGCAGAGTGGCCTGATGGAAGCCTCTCCTCAGTGCAAGACACATGAAAGCCCGCATGTAGTTTGCTAAAAAACAGAGAAAAATGATTCTCTGGTCTGATGAGACCAAGATAGAACTTTTTGGCCTTAATTCTAAGCGGTATGTGTGGAGAAAACCAGGCACTGCTCATCACCTGTCCAATAAGGTCCCAACAGTGAAGCATGGTCGTGGCAGCATCATGCTGTGGGGGTGCTTTTCAGCTGCAGGGACAGGACGACTGGTTGCAATCGAGGGAAAGATGAATGAGGCCAAGTACAGGGATATCCTGGACGAAAACCTTCTCCAGAGTGCTCAGGACCTCAGACTGGGCCGAAGGTTCACCTTCCAACAAGACAATGACCCTAAGCACACAGCTAAAATAACAAAGGACTGGCTTCACAACAACTCCGTGACTGTTCTTGAATGGCCCAGCCAGAGCCCTGACTTAAACCCAATTGAGCATCTCTGGAGAGACCTGAAAATGGCTCTCCACCAACGTTTACCATCCAACCTGACAGAACTGAAGAGGATCTGCAAGGAGGAATGGCAGAGGATCCCCAAATCTAGGTGTGAAAAACTTGTTGCATCTTTCCCAAAAAGACTCATGGCTGTATTAGATCAAAAGGGTGCTTCAACTAAATACTGAGCAAAGGGTCTGAATACTTACGACCATGATATTTCAGTTTTTCTTTTTTAATAAATCTGCAAAAATGTCAACAATTCTGTGTTTTTCTGTCAATATGGGGTGCTGTGTGTACATTAATGAGGAAAAAAAATGAACTTAAATGATTTTAGCAAATGGCTGCAATATAACAAAGTAAAAAAATTAAGGGGGTCTGAATACTTTCTGTACCCACTGTGTGTGTATATATATATAAATTTGCAAAGATTTCAAACAAACTACTTTCATGTTGTCATTATGGGGTATTGTTTATAGAATTTTGAGGAAAAGAATTAATTTAATCCATTTTGGAATAAGGCTATAATATAACAAAATGCGAAAAAAATGAAGTGCTGTGAATACTTTCCAGATGCACTGTAAATACAGCTCTGAAGGGCACTTTGGAGTGAAAACAATCATGTCTGCCAGAATTAGGGTTCATTCCAAACTGGCCACTTCGAATGACGGGAATGAAGGGTACAACTGATGGACACTTAGCTCTCATTATTCCTGGTGCAGGTTTATTTTTGCAATGATGGCCCCTTTTTAATTGGCTTGGGAAGATGATGCAGAAATGTGTTCCAAGGTTTTTAGGTCCCCAACATTCTTCATGCCAACCGAGTGTAAACCCTTTGAAGGAATTAGGGCATAGGGATGAGATCTTTAGAATGGAACGCAGTGACTGAGAGATAACTAAACAAATAATTATTACATTACTAACTTTGCTGTTAGAAATGATGTCAAATATAAAAAAGTTGGTCAGAAATTTGCACACATACTGACCATAAACTGCAACTTTCAGGTACCATCTTTATTTATTTTTTAGCTCAACTGGCAGCAAAGCATCTATACTGCCTTCAAAAATCATATGAGGGTATATCAGTAGTCAGTATGTGACACAATCAATAGATTCAGACATGCCTTGTTGCCTTCCAACCTCCGTGTGCTGCCTGTGGAGGCAGGATGTTTCAGCTTTTTGGAATGCAGACAAGGGAAGTATACTTTCAGCTTCACTCCAACAAATTAAGGATGCATTTCGACGCTGCATTTGAAGGAGTTTTTGAATTGGGAGAGCCTTCTTCGCTTTGCTGTGATGCATTTTTGTCTTCGAATGCAGCCAGAGATTTTGAATGCCTTATCAGCCACACTCAGGTCATGGAGTTCTGTCCTAATCAGCTGATGATCTGAATCAGGAGTGTTAGATAAGACAGACATACTAAATGAGCGGTGCATTGCGTCGCCAGGACCAGAACTAGATCGTGATCCAAAGGATCATGGTGAGACAGAAAACACAGAAGCTCTGATTTTCAAAACCCGGCTCCTGGCTGCAGGCGAAATCACACAATTCATTTCCCATTCCTGAGAGAAAACACTGACACTCTGACTTAAAGAAAAACTCACTTTTTGCTCCAGGCAAATATGCACCCCATTCCACATCCACTTGGCACTGCGCGCATAGTCTGGAACGCGGTGAACACAGACAAACAGAGTGAAATGTCCTCGTGCTGTTGAACTCTGTTCACCTTATTTTCCGACGTGGACGCAAGCTGTTTTATTTGAATGTGTGAGACTTCTAATTCAGTAGCCACATTAGTAAAATAACTAGAAGGATAACAAAGTGCAGTAAATGGTAAAACAGCAGCATGTTAATGATTGTGGTAATAAATTAAAACAATATGATACAACGCAAGTTTGGACCATAATGGTCTGTTTTTGTCCAGCTTAAATAACTAAAAAGTGTATGACAGCGGAAGCCTTGCACATGCATTCAAGTTACATATGCTGCCCCTGCTCTTACGTTAAAACTAAAATGGATATGAGAGGTATTTCTCAATAGTTTGAACTTGTGTCCTTGGTAGTTCAGACTTGGCAAGGTTGATTCATCCCAGTCATTCAGCAAATGGAACAGCGCTGTACAGTATTTAATAACATCACTCAGCTCATTTTGGCAATATGTGCCTACTCCGGTCATCCTCATTGTAATACATATTTGTAATGAATTGTAATATGATATAAAACACAATCTTGTCTCTTTTTGTTTTCATTTAAAAAAAAAAAAAAAAAACATTTTAATGGTGGTGAAGTGTGCCGCATTTCAATCTCATAGAAACAGTATTAGTGAAAAAAGCTCTCAGTGGGCCGGTATATTTTCAAAAGGTGCTCCTCTGTACCTTATTTACCCTTAAAAGGTGCATATTACATACCTTAAAGGTACATGTTAGTACCCTAAGACACATATTAGTACCTAATGGTTCCTTTTGAAAGGGCACTGCCCCACTGACAGCTTCTGTACTTTTTTTTTCTTTCTTCTGAGAGCATTGTAACTTGAAGATGAAACTTCTGGTGTCATCAACTGCCAGTTATTTTAGCTAGACAAAAAATATATGCATTATTCTTGCATTTGTCATCTTATTTTGATTTATTATCGGAATCATAAACACAGGTTTGTACACACTCTCACACAAATGCTGTCACTGAGTGGTACCTTTTCAAACAGAACACCTTTGTACCTAAATGGTCCGTTTTGGTACCTTGCTGGTATATATTGGTATCTAACGAGTACATAATGGCATGCAAAAGGTACAAAAGTACCTTTTGAAAATGTGCCACCCCAGTGACAGCTTTTTTACCTTTTTATTTCTGAGAGTATAAAGCAAATAGTTTTATCATTTACTGCACTTTATTCTACTAAACTCTGCAGGACAGTCAGTGGACTTCGAAGGCCAGACTTTTCCACCCCGATAATAAAGTGTTCCTCAGCAGGATGTCGACATTTGTGGAGTTCAATTTCCTTTTTCAGTGACACTTGCAAATACAATGAAATTTATATTGTCAGAACATAACATTGCCATTTTTTGAGCTTGAAACTTTTGCAAACCAAAGAGGTAAAGGATTTAAAAGACATCGTGTTTTGCGCAGGAAAGAAAATCATGCAATTATGAGTTTCCAACAAAGATGTGAACTTTTTTTATTGGTCTAAAACATCATAATTACTGTAATTCCAATATGACATCAATGCACCATTAGATTGTGCAGACAGCTGGGCTTTTCCCCCTGCAAATCTCAACTTTTCTCTCTTATTCACAGACAATATAGTTTAGCACAGGAGAACCACATGACATCCTCAGAGCAGACAGCAGATGCCATGCAGACGGGCCTAATGACAACAGTCAGAGGAAATGCCTTGAGCAAGATGTGAATTTCTGAATTTCCATCCATGGTGCAGCACAGATACAACTGAACCACCCACCCATCCAAGTCGTCTTTGTTTAGCATCATTGAGAAGATGCATGAACCGAAGCTTGGGAATAAAGGCTGAGGCTGTGTAATTAAATATAAATTGGGAGCCACACTGGATCTAAACTGATTAAGTGATTTTAGTCAACTGTGAGGTGAATCGGCGTTGATTGTGGAAGTAATTAAATTGGAATATTAATGGGATTTGCAGCAACCCATTTTTAGTTCCAGAGCATTTCAGGCATGATTTCAGACTTTCCTCTAAATATGCTGTCTTATTTTGAGATAATCTGCCAAATATCAGGCTAATGTCAACCTTGAAATGATATTGTGTTTGTGGCATTTAACACAAACATGCCTCTGGTGACATTTTTCGTATTTGGAGAGCTGTGAAAGAATCACGATTTCTGTATACCGTTAAAAAGCAGAAACGAGTTGTCAGACAACAAAATCTCAGAAGCTGATTCTTCTCCCTGTTAATCGCTAAATCATTCTCAACTACTGTGTTTGTACCTTGATCAGCAGATAAGTTTAAAGAGAAACAAAGAAGCCCTAAGCCATCAACAGAAGGAAAGAGACACAATAATATACCGACCTGCCTGACAAGCTTTCAGCAGGTCTGCTTTTAACTATAAACTACATTCTGTCAGGTACATTATCTAGACTGCCTGCAGACAAAAGCTATGTCTCAGACTTGGTGAGCTGCCTACCTAAACAACATTAAATGCACTTATGATACTCAGAAATAGGCTCATTTGAGATTTCAAGCATCTTGATAAGAGTAGTCAGAGGAGGAACCTAAAAAGAGCTATTTTGTACAAGGGATCAGGGTTTGGCATTGACAGTGAGCCTCTGCTGGTAGATGCTGTAACTACACCATTCTGAAGGAAAGCACATCTTTCTACATTGAAGGACTTTTAAGAGCATGTCTTCTGGCTAAATTATTGTTTACAAACAATATAAATTGCATGTAATTCATTACATTATAGTAGATGTTTCATATAGATGTTTGTTGGCATTAGTGGATGTGCATTGGCATGATTCAAATCATTCTTATCTGACCACCATCAGTTCATATCAGTGAATGAAGAGGCATCATATTGATCACAAATGCAGTATGGAGTACCTCAAGGCTCAGTACTAGGGCCGTTACTTTTCACACTTTACATGTTACCCTTGGGAGATATCATTAGGTTAGCTGTTAGCTTTCACTGTTGTGCTGATGATACTTAGCTCTATATTTCTTTGTGGCCTGGCGAAACATACCAATTTGAAAAACTAACGAAAGGCATAGTTGATATAATCTACCTAACATTGTTCTGGAGGTAGAAACAGCCCGTCAGTTTAAATCAGGGGTCTCCAACCCTGCTCCTGGAGAGCTACTGTCCTGCAGATTTCAGCTCCAACCCTAATCAAACAGACCTGAACCAGCTAATCAAGGTGTTTAGGGCTACTTGATAATTACAGACAGGTGTGTTGGAGCAGGGTTGGAACTGAAGTCTTCAGGATGGTAGCTCTCCAGGAGCAGGGTTGGAGATCCCTGGTTTAAATCTAGATTAAAGAGCCATCTCTTTAACTTGGCTTACACATAACACACTAACACATTTCTAATATTTAAATCTCTTAAATGATTGTAAGGCTGCATTAATTAAGTCAACTGGAGCCGGGAACAATTCCCATACTCCCCAATGTTCTTGTTACATTGTAAGAAGAATGGCATTTACGCTAATATTAGTTTATTTTGTTCTTAATCCGAGGTCACCGTAGCCGCCAGATCCAGACTCTATCTAAATCAGATGGTCACTGCAGTCACCTGATCCTGTCTGTATACAGTACAGATGGTTGATCGGCATCTAGAGATGATCTCGACAGTTCTGAATGTCAGCGGAGACCAAGACAACTAGATGAGCCCCAGAGACAGATCCCCAGTGAAGACCTTGGTCCTCATTCACGAAACATTCATAATTATAGGAGAGAATTCTGAGTAATTTGCTTGTAAAATGGACCTTTCCAAAAACTTTCCTCGGATTCACAAATGCTTCGTAAACTTCCGATTTGATAGTTAAACAGGTGTATGTTAATAAATTCCAATCATTTGTAAATAGGGCGCTCGTGCACAATTAGCCTAATCCCCACCTATAAATTACAGCTATGCAACTTGCATGTCAGGGACGCAGTGGAATATTCTGGTCTACTTTCTCGGGTTTGGCTCAAGTATTAAAAATAAAAAACTAATAGGCCATATGCCTAAAAATAAATATGCAATAACCTGTGCCCACTAAATGGGGTTTTTAACCAGCTGAAAAAAAAATGTCAGGTGCTCTTCTGAAAACGTCGAGCTGGTGGTGCTTGAGAACACTTTGGTGGCACAGCGTTGCTATGATTAGTAATATCCATGGCAGTAACGCATTTCTAGTATCTCATTTTGAAGAGTATTACTGAATATAAAAATGAAGTAACCAGCAATATTAACTTCTCTATTGTTGTTCAGTTGTTGTACAAGTAGGATGATTGGTCGGTGTAGTATTTGTCCCGCCCATCCTCCATTGATTGGACGACTGGTGACAGTGACAAGCGGTGCATTTTACCCAAAGCTAAACAGTTTATCAACTCTCAGCTACAAAACAACAACAACAAACCGGGGGAAAAACAAACTTGTAAAATATTATAATGGAAGTAACTGTCATCAGTTTGCCAAAACGAACATTTTACGCACCATGTACATGTGGTAAGGAGCACATTACTTTCATACCAACTAACATTTTGAAAATACGAACACTTTCATGAATTCAAATGTTACATCAGAACAGCTTTACAAATGATTTACACAAAAATTTGTTCTCCCAAGGTTTTTTTCTTCTCCATTTCTACCACAGATGGAGTTTTGGTTCCTTGCCGCTGTCACCTCTGGCTTGCTTAGTTGGGGACACTTAATTTCCAGTGATATCGTTGACTTGATTGCACAGATACTATTTAAACTGAACTGAGCTGGATGATGTTATCACTGAATTCTGGATTTATTTGTTTTTGACTATTGATTGAGTGTTTATTATTGTCATTTTGCATTATTGACACACTATGTTTCTATATTAATACTATAAAGCTGCTTTGACACAGTCTGTATTGTTAAAAGACCTACATAAATAAAGGTGACTAGTTGTGGGTTTGGAAGCGCCATCAGCCAATCAGCATTGACATGGCGTCATTTTCTGGTTGATTCCAAAGTAATTAGTTACATAGTCACTCACTGTGCTAACCAGGTTTTGGAGATACAAAAGAAGATACTAATAGTCATTCATTCATTAACATTTGCTGCTACATAATGAATAACTGCACTCTACTGTTCCTCTCAGCAAACAGCAACAGTACGATAAATAAGATAAATGTATGGAGATCCTGCTGAATTCAGTTCCAGCTTTAATCAGACACACCTGCAACGGTTACTTAGTGGCTTCTCTTGGCTTCACTTGCAGCAGGTGTTTTGGAGTTGGTGCTGGAACTAAACCAGATAGATCAGTCTCTGTGATTGGTAGATCTCCAAGAGCGACGTGAGTTTCAACACGTCATTTTTAAATTCCAGGTTTATAATTAAAAAAAAAAATGTTCAAAGCCTGACAACCTTTCTAAGTTCTGCAAACAACTTTTTATTATCTAGCTCTTCAGAAATTATCTCGTAATGCAGGAATGCTATCTCTGAAACTAACTTTTCACAGACATTTTTTTTTCTTTGTAATGTCTAACTTTTTAATTAATCTTAAAGCTTTCATACTCTGGTTCAAGTGTGCCGGAGCAAGGTTAAACACTTTATTTTAAGGTGTCCTTGTTACACGTTACATAGGCTACTTACTATTATAATAATTAATTATTCATAATTGCATGCAAGTAACCAGAAGACAACCCTAACCCTAACCACATAGTAAGTACATGAAATGAATTAAAATTACTCCGTACTTAAATGTATAATGACACAGTAACAAAGACACCTTAAAATAAAGTGTAATCGAACTAAGCACCCTGTTGTAATGTAACATCAAAAACTCACACAGACGACTGTAGCCATCTCAAGAACCCTATACAGTGAAAATGGCTCTATGTAAGAGGATAAGAAAAGAATATGGAAGACGGTTCTTTGCTACAAAGCGCCATTGAGTGTTTTTCACGAACTATTAGAGGAGTGCCTCTCATTTCTTTTACGTCTATTGTGTTAATTTGTAATATTTTTCTTTTCTGTTCCTGTAATAGGGTTTTCTTGTAATTGCAATTTCATAGTCAATTAAGAATGTGAGCTTCCTCGTCTGGACGCTCGCACCGGCGTCTCAAGACGCTTAATAGCGCGCAAACGCGCATTGCATTGATGACTTCGGTTTGCCTCAATCTCTGCAGCGGCGGACTGGTGATGTTTGGCGAATAACCACAGGGAGGCGCCATGGCCCTTCCTCGCACACTATGTAGGGTACTACAGCTCGCGGAGTTGTGAGGGGGTTTAATAGTTTGTGGAGACGTCAGCGGGCAGATCTGGGGTCTGCGCTGCGCGTCTCTGGATGAAACTCGGTGGCGCAGCAGGATATTTACCACTCTCTACCACACTCGCTGACTGTATTTCACCTGCCTTTACCTGCTGGACTAAACGCTGCCATGAATCTGTGCGCTGTTCTGCTGCTCCTCATCGCCAGGGTCTGCGCGGAAAGTCTGGAGGGGCCAACAGGTAAGACTCGAGACTTTGATCACATACAACCATACATTTATTTACTCTCACACAGTCTGTTCTTGGGAATTACAGAACAATCAGATCGGATGCACCTTGATCCGACATGCATGGGCTAGAAAGTTTAAATGAGTTTGATAGACGTTTACTTGAATTTATAACAGTCGATCTTGTAGCAGCTTATCGATTTACTTTATTACAGAATATTTGTAGAAAGAAAAGAGATAGCAGAATGGAGAAGTGCTGATTTTTAACAAATCATTCGAGTCTATTTATTTGGATCTTATAAACATTAATATCTCGCGTATATGTGGAAATTTTTTTTTTAATTGTTCAGGTACGTGAAGAGTAAAATAAAATTATGAGAGACTATGTTGCTTTCTGAATGTTTGGATGGCGTTAGAAGTTCAAATTAACTTAAATATCTACTTGTCATTATGGATATGAAGCTGTAGGGTATTTCATAAATGCTCAATCCATCAGTAAGTTTTGTGGTTTATATAAGTTAACCCATAATGTTATTATTATTATTATTATTATTTAGAATACTCGCTCTCATGTTGTTCCAAAACCGTAAGACGTTCTTCTGTAGAAGGCAAAAGGAGATGTCAGGCAGATCGAGAGTCTCAGTCACTATTCACTTTCATTGTATAGAACAAATTTGCAGTTGAAGTGAATGGTGACTGAGACTGCCAATCGCTAACGTTCTGCCTAACATCATCTTTGTTTACTATGGGGAAGAAAGAGAAGGCATCGAACAACATGAAAATGACAGAATATTTATTTTTAACCATTTAAGAAACTGTATATTTATTAGTGAACAATTAAAAAAGTCATTATAATATATTGTGATCATAAGTTAATCTATTCATTGTTTTGTGCATCTTGCGGTATGAAGTTGACTCTCTGTTAGGTGATCCATCCACTATTTACTGTTAGACAAATCTGTTTATTCCTTCATGGATTTGTGTCTCTTATAGATCAAGTGTAGTATTTCCTTTTAGCAGAGACTCGGGGAGTAAAGGAATATGAAGAGCTATGCCCCGAGGATCTGCTTCTGTCACACTCCTGTATATCACCTCTGCATTTACATTTTTCTGCTTGTTTAAAGTCTCTTGCTTTCGCGACATCAAATATGATCGCTGTAGCTGCTCTGGCTTTGCTTGTCAGGTCGTGCTGCGTCGATTTTTGAGCTCCTGGATCAGTGTCAGTGCTGTACCCAGCAAATAAATGCACGAAGACTGTTAAACAGCAAAAATCCATCCATCCATTAATTCCTCACTTGTCCTGTGTAGGGTCATGAGGAGCTGGAGCTTATCCCAGCATCTTGGGCCAAACGAAATTAATAAACTAGATTAAAGTTTCACATTTATAACTGGACTAAATGAACTGATCTGAGTCTATTTGGTGGCATTTATATTTTGTCAGAGTACATGTTGGGCTGTTTACTAATGGTTTTCGGAAAGCTTACTGCATGTGTTGCGATGTTAAAGTCGATTTCTCTGTGTCTTTGAAGCATCCTTCATACTGTCAGATTACGGCATCACACAGTGGGGTGTGTGGGAGGTAATGAGACCTGAGTGCAAGTTCACTTCACTGACACTCTGACTGTGTGTGTGTGTGTGTGGCTGCGTTACAGAGGGTCTCTCACTGCAGTAATCCAAGTGAAAGTGAGTGGGCATTTCAGAAAATGCGTTCAAGGACACAGAAGGGTTGCACGCTAGGCACTGCCAGGTTTTAAAGGAGTAGTTCACCCCTAAAAAGGTCTTGAATTCTGTCATTATGAACCTACATGCTGTTTTTCTTGTATTTTGTTGTTAGTTAGTTTAGGTTTGGGGGTGGATTAAGGGATCTAAAAATATGGTCATGCAGAATATACATGCTTTATAATAAACAGCCAACATGCTTGTAATATGCTTATATAGTTAATACAGAGAAATGAAAATGGGTCCTTAAAATAAAGTGGTACCATAAGTGTTACCATATTTTTCATTGTTGGTTCATGTAAACTAAAGTAGTTATCTAACGTTAACAAAATAAACCTTACTGTAAAGTGTTAATGATTACTGACACTCTAAATATCCCCAAATGCAAGTCTAACCATCTACCCATCAATTTCTACAAAACTTTTTAAAGTAAACAGCCCCAAACTCAGACCATTACTTGAGACAATGTAAGGCCAGTTGGGATGTCACAGTGTTTACAGGTTTTCAGGAGAATCAGTAAGCAGACATATCTCTGCACGTTCAGTTGTGATGGGAGAAAGTATTTTAACATTAAAAAAATGTCAGATTTAAACCCAGAGAACTTACAAAATCCAGGTTAGCTGCAAAAGTCTGATACAGTTTTTACACGACACTGAGTTGTGTTCAAAGCACAGGAGATGTTAGAGATCCAGGGATTGTGATAGGTAGAAAAACTACAGAAGAATGAATTGCACTGGAACAGTGTCCTGAAACCCCAGCAGCCCACCAGAGTCAGCAGAAAGAGCAAGAGTAGGTGGTTGATATTATGAAGGAGGGCAGCAGAGGGCAATCGCTGGGCTATTCATTCTCTCAAACGCTTTCACACTTTGAAGACATCGCCCTCACACTGCGCACAACTTTCAATTTGTTGTTCAGATTATATCATTAGAATGACTGTTGAAATTGAATCTTTATTTGGACAGTATTTTTAATATTTAGTGTAGCTACCTCAGCTGACATAATTAGAGCAAGCAAGTAAAATACATAATAGAAGTGCTATATCTATTCAGCACGGATGCATTAAGTTGATCAAAAGTCATTATAAGGACACTTAGTGTTACAAAAGATAAGCATTTCAGATAAATGTGGTTCTTTTGGACTTTCTTATCATCAAAATTTCTGAAAAATAAAATGTATCACGGTTTACACTAAAACATTTTTAAAGACTTTTTTGTTTCTCATTAAACCCTCTAACACTCTCTATTCTAATTCTGTTCTTTAAAAAATAATAAAAAATAAAATAAACTTGGCCTTTAAGGCTTGCACTCTATTAATTCAGTGCTTGCTTTCTTAAAAAAAAAAAAAACTTGCTTTTTTAATCTTTTTGTTTTCTATCTGTTTTCTTTTTATTTATTATACAGTCTTATTCTCAATAAAGCTACATTTATGTTTATATAGAACACCTTTTAAATCAGTAATTACAATCAATTGAGTTTAATTTTTTTTATGTTGACATTGTAAATTGTATGTGAAGAGACAGACTGAGAAAATCGAGACAAAAATGTTGATATTTATTTATTTATAGCAAATTGTTAGGTGAAAACATTGATCTTTCACTGAAAGAATAAAATCCTGCGACAAACGCTTTGCTAAAAGTCAAGAAGCTGTCTGTTTTGTTCTAGTTGCCATTTTAGTTTCCCAGCAGTGTCGCTGTGCTCTTGGAATGGTGGGTTAAATTGAGCGCTGTGACAATGCTGCTGTTTTTGCATGTGGGAGTCTTGTCTTGTCATAATGTGTTGCTCCACATTCTGTGCGCTGATCGTCTTCACATGTACAGGATCTGAACAGACAGCCTTGAGAGATCTCACACCACTGCATCCCTATGCTGCGCTCACCTGCAAGGCATCGTGGGATAGCATGCCAGGCCCGTCATCTACACCTCCAGGTGCTGTCACTGCATTGTTGCTTCTGCCGCTCCCAGAAGCCGTTACGGGACAGATGGTGCGGTGCCAGCGGGGTTTGCCCACCCTGTCAGATCCTGTCACCTGGTGTTTAGGTGCCCGTCATCCGTTTCTCAGCCGCAAACCTTCCTCACAAATCCATCTCCAGGGCAACACATTTTTCCATGCCTTATATATCTCCAATATTATTTACTATATTCATATAGATGTTTAGAATGGAGGCGTCTGCAGACGGGGACAAAAGAATAAAAGACTGACTGTAGTTAACTCAGAATAGGTTAATTAACACTAAGCTGTAAAAACAGTGTAATTTATTGATTATGCTCTTCGCAAATATGGGCATGAATGATACCTCAAATTATGCAGATTGTTAAAGAAAGGTTTCTTACTTCATCAGACTTAGGATTTTTGCTTGGCACTGAAAAAAGAAGAAGAAAAAAAAGTTACCCTAACTGGACTTGAGTCTGTAAGGAACAACCTAGAAACCACTCAAAACACTTTAGCAGCTGCATAGTAGTGCCCTAGCAACCACCCATAACATCCTAACAACCACATTGCAATGTGCTAAAACACTCAAAACACCGTAGCAACTGTGTAGCAGTGCCTTAGCAACCATCCAGAACGCCCTCAGCAACCACCTACTGTAGCAACTTGTTCATATCCACTCAAAATTCCTTAGCAACTACTTGCAACCACCAACAACACCCTAAAAAGCACAGTAAAACCCACATAGTAACATGTTAAAACAGCCAGAACACTGTAGTGATTAAATAACATGACCTGGCAACCACAGAGCAGTGTGCTAAAGCACTCAAAATTTGTCATAGCACTTGCATATCATTGCTTCCATTGTCCTCATTTGTAAGTCACTTTGGATAAAAGCGTCTGCTAAATGACTAAATTTAAATGTGAATGTATGGCAGTGCTCTAGCGACCACATACTGTTCCAAAGTGCTAAAATATTCAAAACAACTTAACAGCTTCATAACAGAGCCTTACCAACCATCCAGAACACCATAGCAACATGCTCATAACCACTCAAATTACCATAGCAACTATCACCAACACCCTAAAAAACACTAACAAGATAAAAACACTCAATACATATTAACGACTGCTAGGCGGCGCTCTGGCAACCACACAGAACACCCTAGCAACCGCATACTGCAGCAATGTGCTTAACCACCCAAAACGCCCTAGCAGCTGCATAGCAGTGCCATAGCAACTACACAGCAATGTACTCATAACTACTCAAAATACCTACCAGACTTTTTAAAACACCCTAAAACCCACTTATAATACGTTAGTAACTGTATAACATGATCTGACAACCACATAGCAATGTGCTAAAGCACTCAAAACACTGTAGCAGCTCTAAAACAGTGCCCTAGCAACCACCCAAAACACCCTAGCAACCCCATATGCTCATAACAACTCAAAATACCATGCAACTACCACCAACACCCTAAAGGCCACTAGCAGCATGCTAAAACACTTAAAGCACCTTAGCAACATTATAACATTCCCTGACAACCACCCAGGGGCCAGTTGCATAACCGTAGCCACCATCTTAAGACTGTGTCTTAAGAACTAGTTTGACCAACTAGCAGTTGCCAAAGGGTAATCAGTCTTACTTTTACAATACTAATAAGACCAATCTACCTTTTCATAACTGAATTAAAAAAGCTATGACCAGTCTTGAAGAAAAACAATTAGTTGACTAACTTTTTTAAGACTAGTCTAAACTGTTTATGCAACCGGCCTCAGAACTCCATAACAACCATATAGCAACTAAACACTTAGCAACTGCTTGTCAGTTCCCTAGCAACCTCATATTGTAGCAATGTGGTATAGTACTCAAAATACCTTAAAAACTGCATAGCAGGGCCCTAGCAACCTCTCAGAACACCTTAGCAAACACCTAGCAACACCTTGGCTACCATTTGAAAATACACTAGTAGAATACACTAGTATACCTAGTAACAACTACATAGCAACACCATTGTGGCAGTGAGTTTTGCATGGACAAGCATGAAAATATACGTACAAGAGTTTTGCTGCAGTTGTGACAGACATGCTGAACGGAAACTGTCTCTCTCTCTCTCTCTCTCTCTCTCTCTCTCTCTCTCACACACACACACACACACACACACACACACACACACAATCTCACTCCCATCTTGCTGGCAAATTGGCTGAACTCTAGCTGCTACCGTGGCAACATGGAAAGTATGAGAGTGCAAGAGTTTGAGACTCCAGAACTGCAGAAGACACTGGCGCCCTCATTGCCCACTTTCACCCATTCCTAACAGACACACACACACACACACACACACACACACACACACACACACACACACACACACACACACACACTGGAAAAAAAACACCAAACTCACGTTCGTGTCCTTTAGAGGTGCTGATGGTTCTTCCTAGTTTAGCAAATGCTGCTTTACCGCACAGCTGTCCAAACAATTTTCTAACCAATATAAAGGAGCTGTTCACCCAAAAATTTAAATTCTGCCATCATTTACTCACTGTCACATATTTACTTGCAAAATGTGAGAACCAGTGATGTCAGTGTAATCAAACCTGGCACAGTGCAACTGAACACAGGTTTAAAAATGTTTTTACCACTATAGATTGCATTATACTGTATAGGGTTAATTAATGAAAACTTTCACAATTACAGCCATAATAGTACTTTGATATTTAAGTGGTGATAATTTCTCATTTGTGAACAGTTTATCATTCACTTTCATTGTACAGAAAACAGAAGGCGTTAACATGCATCAGACAGTTTTGTAATTTCATGAATTTGAAGAAACACACTATTTTGGAATATCGGTGCATTTTTTAAAAATGTGAACATTTTTAGAAGATCAACTGCTTTTATCTGTGAATGGACAACTATCATGTGAAGACCCGTCTGCACCTTGGAATGAAGTCAGAGGGCAAGGTGACTTTGCCAAGTATGTCAGCATACTGTAACACCTGGCATAACAGCTGTTTCTGTTTTCCCATTGGCAAGCCCTCCAGCGGACAGTGAAGTGGGCACCATCACCCACTGAAGAGAGGTCTATTCAAGGGCATGTAGAGACCAGATCCAGATGGAATCTGCACACTTCCTGTGCTGTTTTTGAAGCAAAATCTCACAGATTTCAACATGGTGTTAAATAGAGCTGAGAGTACTACACTCTAATTGGCAGCAGAAAGCATCATCAAATTAACCAAAGTATTTAATTAATAACCACGCAAGGGACAGAGAATGTGGAGAATTTTCTGGGCTTTTGTGAATGCAGAAACACGCAGAGTTTAGAAGGCACATATTCTTCCACAGATTCCTTCATGCTGTGGAAATACAAATGAAAGATCTGATCTAAACACATGGAGACATGGAGAAGATCATAGACTCAACCCCTCCTTCCATGACCCGTGACCTCACACCCCTCCTCTTCAAGTCTGGGGCTTTTGTTGAGGATACAGGCAGTGGGTCACAGATGTTGTTATGACTGGAGACACTATGAGTGAAACTAGGGCAATAATGATGTAAAATATGGCCTCATTCAATCAAATAATCACTTCAGAGCTACGTATATATAGGATTTCAATAAAATAAAATAAAAACTATGTCTAGGCAAACTTTGAATGTGGGCTTGACAAAGCTCAAATTAAAAGGAAATTTTTTTTAGATTAAAAAATAAAATAAAAAATTAGAGCCAGATTTACTAAACAGGGCAAATTAGCATTAGAGCGCAATTCCATAAAAGCACAGATGAGTGGGGAAAATTCTGCATGTGATTTACTGACAATGCGCACATTAAAGAACACAGATGCAGCCAGATCGTTTCCATAATGACCTGCAACTACCAAGAGCAATGGAAATTACCGCCTGCTTTAACACATGCTTTTTGGCATTAAATAATACCACTAATTTGACAAGCGCAAATGTTAGTAAACTCTGTTGTGTGATTCATTTTAATACTCTCCCCCGATACATTTTGCGTCTGAAAGGGAAACTCTCAGACTCAAAAATAAATCTGTAGCCTTTTCAGTGCTAATTCTTCACTGCGCGTCTTTAGTAAATCCTGATAGTACTATTTTAACACCAAAAGATGGTTTGAGCTGGCACAAACTGTTAGTAAATCTGGCCTATAGTGTGAAACATGCCAATTTCTTAGAAATATAGTCTTTGTATTCAGGTTTCAGAAGCTTTCCTACCATTTTCAAAATAAAAACAAGCAAACAAAAAAAAAGTTTAAATTGAATGATTCTGAAATGTATGGAAGCCTTGTTTCTGCCACTGAATAAAATATTTTATTATACTATATATAATATTATATTCTGAGAAATAAAGTCAGAATTGCAAGATATTAACTTGCAATTGTGAGAAAAAAGTCGAATTGCGACAGTTTATATCATGGAATTCTGCAAAAAGCACACCTCTCCTCACCAAGCCTCACAGCTATTCAGTTACTGTATTTCTTTGCAGTTTCTTTTGGCTACTGTAAAGGAATAATTGACCTTTTCTGAGATACTTACTGTTACTCTTGCCAAAGTGATGCTGGCAGCCAAGGTGAATCCAAAGGGACTGTCTTATTTGAAGAGAAGGCTGGATTGATTTCACATAAGGCTGAACTTGCTTCTTAACTGCTGATGAGGTGCAAATGTTTGAGGGATGTTTTGGAGCATTTGGTGTTCTTACTGGAAGCACTCTGTCAATTTTATGCAATTCGTGACCTTGAGTAATTTGTAGTAACGCGTTTTGATGATGCAGTCCTGGTTTCAGTGTTCAGAAGAGTGCAGAAGCAGGAAGAAGAGGCATTGGGAAGGTTGCGGCAAAGAAAGGAGAATGAAAACAGAATATTTGAGAAATCCTCCCACATCGGATGCTTTCTGCCACTATTTTTATACCACAGAGGGCGTTAACAAGCGAGAAACAAAGGTTTTGTTCAGTAATAGCATCTTCCCCATGGGTCTGGCAGGCCTGGTTGCTGCAGAGAAGATGTGACGGAGATGGACTTCAGCTTTTTTGTTCCGGATAAGTCTTCAGCATCTGAAATAACCCTTCTTCGTACCCTCCCACATCACGCACTCCTTTATTGTTTTCATTCCCCAGACAACCCATTATTACATGCTGAGGCGGAAAGTGGGTTATGTTTTGGAACCGAAATCTGCATTTTCTCGATCTCTTGCTCTCTCTCCATTGTCCATTACTCTCTCATTCATGCATTGCAAGAAAAAAAGACAAAGCCACTTCTTAATTAAGGCCGCCAGTCATTTGGAAGAGAGATTTGGGTGCGGAGACAGATCCATGTGGCGTCCTAATCACACAAGGCAAATCTCTATTGTCAGCGCTGGATCCTGGGACAATGGAAGTCGTGGCCTGTCACCGTTTAATTGGGGGCACTGATTAGGGTTAGTGTAAGAGCAATAGATTTTTTGCTTTCTCTCACTAGCTGTCTCACTCCCATTCAACAGGCGGAGAGAGAGACAGGTGCAAAGAATCAAGCTTCTTAACCCGCTCTGACACCAGTCTGCTCGTCTTTTCACCTGTAAACCAAAGCATGTCAAGTAAAGCTCTAGAGTCTTGCATGTTTAATTAATAATCTATTGGAGAAGGATTAGAGAGTGACGGCAAGAGAGAGACACAGGAAGTGAGAAGAGATAATATTGCAAGCTGCATTGTGTCTGGGTTCATGAAGTCAAACTCAAGGATTAGCCATGAGTTACAAAGAGAAAGGAAGAATCGGCCTCAGATCGGTGGGCAACTGTGGGACTTTTGGAACAGCCTGAGGTGAAACTTTACTTGAGCTTTCTGGGTTAAATTGGGCTGGAATGTCTTTTGATCCAAAAAAAAAAAGAAGAAGAAAAAAAAAAAGAAAAAAAAGTCACTTTTTTTTTTTTTTTGTCAACCCACTCCATGTCCACTCCAGCCCATATTTTACTTGATCTGGTTTACATAGAGTTCAGATTTAACTATTTTCATTGATTCCATATCACATGACCCCTTTATTGTTCATTAAAAAGTGAATATAGTAAACAAATGTAAGCTTTATATATATAAATGAAACTCTATATTTCTCAACATGCTGCCATAATAAACAGAAACTGATTAGCATCCAGAAATCCAATGAGCTAACTTTTTGCCATTCTATGAAATATGCCCAACAGACATAAATGAATTTGAATGAATGAATGAATGCATTTTACTTTAACTTGTATGGTATAGTCTGTACATCTGATCATGGAGACTGCTGCACCATTATTTGAATGTCCTACTACTTTTTTTGGTGTACAATTGTCATATCTTAAGGTTTACCCACAACCAAAAGTCACATAAATAGCTTGACTGCGACGGGGCTTTTTATATGGCAGTCTACCTGTCTGTGTGGGTGGTTCTTGGCCGGGAAAAGCTGGGAATTTTATAAGCCACTTTTAAAATCATGTCAGAATGATTGTATTTATGAGATGAGTGCACATGAATGGAATCACAGTGTTATAATTACCAGTAGAAAATTTGGATTTCCTTTGAGCTCTGACTTTTTGAGTTGAGGGCGTATCAGTCCCAGTAGCTGATGACAGACTGGGAAACAATACTTCTGAAACCTCTATATCCCAACTGCTCTCAGATAAGAGCAAAAGCCCAAGATCTATCAAAGCGCTAGCAAGAACACATTGAGATCTTAGAATAAACCAACAGCATCAAAGTATACGTCTGAATCCCTGAGGCTGATGAGCCAGTCTCACGTCTGTCAGAACAGATGCCTTCATCTTAACACCCATTTTTATTTGAAGCTGATATTTTACACAGATTGTGGCTCATGGTGTAAAAAGTAGCAGTTGCGTGAGACCCGGTGTGTGAGAGACATGCGAATGTGTACATGCGAAAAAGAAGTGAGAAGAGCTTTTATATTGTTTGATGACACCATTGGGACAATGTTTGAAATCTTCTCAAAATGCTTTGGAGTGTCAATTTTGTCTGGCAGGGCGTTCATCGATTCTGTCAGCAAATTTTTGATGGAAGGACTTCATCAAGGTGGAGTCATTTACCACACAAAGGAACCATTCACACAGAATGTGCTATTTCTTTGAAAGTGCTAGAGGTGGGCTGTGGACT